>NC_073313.1:293618734-293828734 GCF_027595985.1 Sorex araneus | reverse complement strand
AACTCTGGGACCTTTCATTGACCTTCTGGCTTCTACCTTGTCAACACCTGCATTTTTTTCTCCAGAAACTGGACTGTTATCAAGAAATGTACTCTGCTTTGCCTGGTTTTACTTAGGCAGGGCCAGCAGAAGTTTACTCTCCACCAAGCTCTTCTAGTCTGGTATCCACGGCAGTTGTCTGAACACCTCATTCATGGTATATAGTATAGGAAGGTGGTTATAATACAGTGGTCTAAGACAGTGAGGAATCCAAGGATGAATTGGAGAACTGCCTTACTTTCCCCCAATTTCCCATTTTGCTTCCTTGAGAAATTGTGGTTCTACCTCCTTGCAAGGTGAAAACAAGGAAATTTTGTGGGAGAGAAGCCCCAAGGTTTTAAAGGGATGCTTAAATGATATCCTTGAGACAAATTTTAGTGCCAGGAGTAATAGCACAGCAGGTAGGGTGTTTGCCTTGCACATGATCGACCTGGGTTTGATTCCTCCATCCCTCTCGGAGACCCCGGCAAGCTACCGAGAGTATCCTGCCAACATGGCAGAGCCTGGCAAGCTACCTGTGGCATATTCAATATGCCAAAACAGTAACAACAAGTCTCACAATGGAGACATTACTGGTGCCCACTCGAGCAAATTAATGAACAACAGGATGACAGTGAAAGTGACAGTGATTGATGCACCATTTCAATGAATTGGTGAAAAAATCCAAATCTTGAGTCTTCTCTTTTATGATTCTTTATCTGCTTTTCAAACTTGCTGTTTGTCTAAGATCTGGGACTTTTGGTGGAGTATCTTTCGTTTGCAGAAGCGTGTTTGTCAGGCTGGAGAGATGGCTGCAGAGGGCTGGAGCTTTATATGATGGAGCCACAGGTATGATCTCCAGGATCACCAGGAGAGACTCTAGCATGGAGCTGGGAGTATTCTCTGAGCACCGCCAGGTGTGCTCTGCCAAACAAAAGCCAGACAAGTAATAAGAGCATTCTTTAATGACCTATATCTAGTCTTTGCTGATGGAATTTAATGCAGGAAAGAGCAGGGGCATTGGGCTCCACCAGAGGACCTACCACTAACAAGCTGTGTAAAGAGAGAAAATTATTTAACCCCTAAAGGCTTCAATTTCCTTATCTGATAAAAAGGATGGAATAAAAGTTCACTTGTATTGTTGCAAGAGGAGAAGGAAGAAATATGTAAATTTCCTTTGCATTTTCTGACACCTGTATATTCTCAGTTAATCATAAAATATTTTCTAATAAACCCTGGCACATTTATATCCATTATACATACCCCTTCCTGTCTCAGCCTCTTCTTGGATGCCAGATGTATCATGTGTAATGGCAAGGGGGTGAGACATTTATAGCCTGCTCCCCTAAAATGATTGTTTAAAATCCTCGACTCAGATTGGGCTCAGCAAACACTTTGTTGTCAGCACTCTTCCTACCTGTGGTGGTTGACCAGATGCCCACTTTTTGGATGGTATATATCATAGTCCAGGAAAGCTAAATCATTTTCTTTTTACCATCTCCAAAACACACATTCACTTTCCACATCATGTAGATCCTAAAGTGACTGTCTCACAGAGAGCATTGCATGCCTGTTTAATGTGTGAGGGGAAACATGGTCATCACAAACATACACACACCCACAACACATACACACAATTGCTTTTGTTTCCATTTATACTCAACTTGGTCAACTTGTTAAAGTCACATTTCTTTCTTCTTTAAACAAGAAATAATTAAATAATTAAAAATGTTAAGATTGTTTAGTGTATACATTTTAAATGTTTAAAAAAATCTTAAAAACAGGGTCAGAGCGATAGCACAGTGGGTAGGGCGTTTGCCTTGCACGCGGCCGACCCGGGTTCGATCCCCGGCATCCCATATGGTCCCCCAAGCACTGCCAGGAGTAATTCCTGAGTGCAAAGCCAGGAGTAACCCCTGAGCATCGCTGGGTGTGACCCAAAAAGCAAAAAAAAAAAAATCTTAAAAACAATCTTAAAAATGTAAGCAGAACTTATACTTGAGAAATTTCTCTAAATATTTCAAACTGTCACTGTCACTGTCATCCCATTGCTCATCGATTTGTTCGAGCGGGCACCAGTAACATCTCTCAGTGTGAGACTTATTGTTACTGTTTTTGGCATATTGAATACGCCATGGGTAGCTTGCCAGGCTCTGCCCTGCGGGTGAGATACTCTCGGTAGCTTGCCGGGCTCTCCGCGGCAGCCGCATGAAAGGCAAATGCTCTATCGCTGTGCTATCGCTCCAGCCCAAACTATAATGAAAAATTTAATATATCTGACTTTCTTAAAACTTCAACTCTATAACATGATGATGTAAATAAGAGAAACAAAGGGCTTTCCCAGGATTTACATGGCTCTCAAATATCTGATAAATAAAAATTTCTAAATTTAACATAGAAATCAATTTTAATAGCTTTTCACCCTCATATAAATGAAACTCTTAAGTTCAGTAAGTGAGTCTTGTGAGCATCTACACATTGACTACAAAGATAATTAATCAAATGCTCCTAGTATTTCAATTAAAATTACAAATCTGTTAAGTCAAAATATCTAATATTCTTATTTCTAACATCTTAAAAATAAAATAACAAGAATTAGAAGCTACCAACAATAAAATACTCTATAACACACTTCTTTGCTTTTTAAAAAAATGCCTTCCTAGAATTTCAAAGGGATGTAAACGAGGTAAAATTGCTTTCTGGTCAGGGACTGCTGAGGCTTTTCTGGAATCAGGTTGATCCAAGATAGAATCTGGAGTTCTTTGCAGGAACCTTGCCCAGAGCTGTTGCCCAATGACTTTCATGCTCTCATGGCATGGTTCTATCTAATCAGTACCCTCAGGAGCCACCTCTACATTTCCACTGGAATCAAACTTTGTGGTCTCAAGGTACTCTTCTTTTTTTTCCCATTTTCTTAATTTTATTTTTTAAAAAGTTGTTCACAATAATTTATTACATGCAGTACTCCTACACCAATCCCACCACCATTATACCTTCTCACCACCATTATTTTGAATTTTAACACCACCACCCAAACCTGCCTCCAAAGCAGGTTCTAAATAATTTATTTTCCATTGATTGTTATGAATAATAGACTAAAAATGATCCCAAAAAGTACTCTTAAAGAAAAGTGTGTGAAGATTGTTGTAGCTTACCCTGGAGCCATTTAGCCCTTGTATAAGAGATTACTAAAATGTTTTACAGGTTGAGCCTTGTGTGCTAATTTTTTTTTGTCAAGAAGATGATTCGTCTTCTACTTTGCACCCCAACAAATGTGGCGTGCTATTCCTGGTACATCAGTGAAGCAGAGTATGAGATGTTGCACAGCTGCAAATGCAACCACTCACTTTAGGAGTTCTAAAATTTTAAATAGGATGATATAGCTGGAAGTAAATTTTTAACTGAGTGGTGACTTTGGGGGCCAGAGACATCACTATAGCTCTCTTCCAAGATTTATTTGTGAGTTTCCAGATCATGGCTATTAATGAGCTTATATCGTGACTTAAGTTTTCCCTCTTTTTAACTTTCAGCTTATATTTTATCATCTGTTTATTCAACAGAATCCTATAGTGCCTTACTTCACACCTTCAGTTTGTATTCAACTGTTTTTCTACCTAAGTAGAATAAAGTGCCCCGTACCCTCCCATGTGTTACCTTACCAATTTCCTTTTCAGACTGGCACATCGACATGGAAAAAATGACCCAAAATATCACTCCCAGTCTTGGGTTCTTGGCTTTCTTTTCTCCAAGAGTTTAAGATCATGAAAATAGGTTCCAGAATCTTTTTGGGTGTATCTAATTTCTTCACACAAATCATCAAAAATGGAGGTGGAGCGCATACTTGGTTTTGTCAAATGCAGGCTTTCAACTTGTGATAGTTTTGGTGTGTTTGTGACAGTTGTGATGTGTCTTCTGTGCAAAAGGTTTATACAGAACTTCCATTCTTCTTGGCACGGGGCCCTTATTAGCAGGGCCTTTGTTCTGAAGCTTGGAACCCCACTTCAACCACTGGATTCATCAACTGAATCATGAAATATCCTCACTTCCAATCAATTAGGTTTTCCCCAGGAGGCTGTTCTTGTGACATTTTCATAGCTCTAAACATGCAGAGTTCCTTTACTTTCCCTTCTCTTAGAATTTAATGCCTTATGCTACTGGGCAGCCACCTTCTCAAATCACACAGATGCTCAAACTGATGTAAGGGAAGGTAGTTAGCAATCATGCTAACTATCTACCCTTTGCTTTTTGTCACTGAGTCTCATGTGTACATTTAGTGGTTTGTGGGGAAATTAGAAGCAGAAGCTTAAATAGCCACCTTGTACAATTAATTCGTTTATTTTGCTTTACTGTGGAGAAATGCCCTCTTGAATAATTGATATGTTTTCATAAGAGATTTGGTCTGACTTTGAAAATGTTTAAACAAAAGAAAATCCCACAAACAGCTGCAATACTTTCCTAAATAGTCCCAAGGAACCCAACGTGGCTTAAAAAATGCCTTAGAATTTATGAATGGAATGAAAATGGCTACAGCCTTTAGAAGGGTGGATAACAATTAGTTAACAACATAACTACCTGGTCACTTCAAAAAGGAGTTAGGAGATAACCTAGAAAATCTGTGGCTGAATTCTTCCTGGAGGTCCCTTTTAAATGTGTTCCCCCAAACAAATCCATTCCTTTCTTTCCCACGGGTATGATGGGGATTCTGGAAGTTAATGTGCTAAAGGCTCCGCTAGACTATTAACCAGACCACAGCCATCATGGATCATCAGTGGCCCAGTTAGGGTACCACAAGTCTAAAACATTAAGTAGAATGCCAAGAAGGCAGAGACACAATCTTCTCTTTTGGACAACTTCATCCAATCACTTTTTAACCCATTCAAATCTACTTTGAAATTCTCTCCAATCCTACCTCACAAAACCATAATCCCAAATTACTGCTCTGTTCTCAGTCTCGCCCAATCCAATTTAGTAAATTGAGTTGAACCAAGAGAAAAGCAGCTGATTAAAATCGCATTAAGGTGGGAATGTTAGGCTTCCAAAACCCCACTTGTAATTTCAAACAGGATTGTGTTCCTTGTAGATATGCTCTCCTTGAGTCGGAGAGAGTATCAGGACAAATTTTATCCTAGTAACTGAACAATACCAGATTACCAGATGTCAGGAGTGCTGGAAGGAGCTGTCAGCATGAGTCCCTAAGTTAATTACCCCTAAATTACCCCTGAAAGACCTAATGCCTCTATTAGATTATCTGAGCACCGAAGTACCAGTGAGCTCCGCCATTGTGACTGGATAGAGAGAGAGGGTTGGGTTTTCTGCTGTTCTGCATAGGTCTTCCTGTGTCACTAGTATCTCATATTTTTGTAATTTGCATGATGTTGTCAGCAAAAGGTTCTTTGGGTCACTAGCTCCAACCAGTCCTGAGAGTCTGGTAGGTCACAGTTCAGAGTGGCAGTGCAGTGCAGCACTGCTTAGATGGTCAAGGCTGAATCTTCTCTTCCCCAGCATGTTCATCAATGGCTTTGTGCTGTTTACAAACTCCAGGGTAAAGACCTTGTTTCCCAGAGCTGGGCTTTCTGCCAGGTTTTGTCAGACCCACCCTTCGTGCAGCCTTTTCCCCTTTTTTCTTTGTTTCTTCCATTTCTCTCTGACTCCCCAACAATCATAGCTTTTCTTTTACATTATTTAAATCATTTTAATTCATTTAAATTATTATCTGTTTCTCTCGACTGCCTCTGTTCTTTATCTCATTCTTAACTAGATCTTTCATAACAATGTTAATTAAAATTGTTGATAACAAGCATATTTTCTGTCACCAACTTTAAAAGAATGCTTCTCTTAATAGCACTGTTAAATATATTGACTATTCTATTGGCTTAAGACAGATCTTTTAACATTATGTTGTTCAATTCTTAGTTTTCCAGAAGTGTTTATTTGATCTAAATAATTAACTTACTAATTGCCTTTTTAGCATTCATAAATACTTTTCTCCCCCACAGCCTAATTTCTGAGTTTTTAGCTGTTCTAGAATTCCAAGAATTAATACCACTAGGTCTTATGCATTGGTCTTTCAGCATGGTGCCAGGTTGGCTCGTTAATATCTAACATCTTTGCATCTTTATTGTAAATTACAACTGTAATATGCTTTCACTTTTTGTGGTACCATTTTGAATTTGATTTCAGGAATCTAAGTGGATAAGTATTTTTAAAAAAATTCATTCTATGGGCTGAAATAAATGAGCTTCAGTGAGAAGCTTTCTTTCTAGTCAATTATCCTAAAAGAAAGCTGCCTCCCAATTTTAATCTCTTTTGTCATCACATAACAGTAAGAGGCTGTTTCCCAGGTCCTTTCAGTGAAGCAAAGAAGTAACACAGTAGGTAACTGATTCAGCAAACAAGTGGGAGAGGGGCTGTGTGTGGTGATTTGCAGATTTCATAGTCTGAGCTTGGCTAGGAGATATGCCAACCAGTGCTATACACCATACAGACACAGGAGAAGGCCAACCACACACTGGTGGAAAGGGTCGGTGTAAAAGCTGACTAAGAGCAGAGCGGGCAAAAGCCCTGGGTGGTTCTCAGGGCACTGAAGGCCCTTAGTGATGGGAAAGACTCAGTGTTTGCTTTTGTTTTGGTCTTAGTACACAGTGTCCCAGGAGAAACACACGCTCATGGGCAGAGGCAGATTTTGACAAAATCCAGAAAAAAATGTAACAAGTAAGACTTAGCAGCACAGACTTTTTCAGCTTGGGTGTACATTTTGTAAGACTTTTAACAAGGCTGTGATTAATAAAGCTGCCTATTTAAAGATCTTAAGAGCTAACATTTTAGAGGGGAAATAAACATTTCAATTTTCTAAAATCCAAATTTACTGTTTAAATGCTGAGGTGTTTTTTCCAGACTCCTTCCTATAAACAATATAAATAAGGCTATCTTTTCTTGCTTTCTTAAAAAATTAGGCACTATGATTTACAAAGCTTTTTATAATAGTTTCAGGCATTCAATTTTTCAACTCCAAACCCACCCTGGGTTTGGCCTAAACTAATGGCCCAAAGTTTCTTCTCTCTTCCCCCCTTGCTGCCTCCAAAGCAAACCAATCACTGTATTACTGTATCACTGTCATCCTGTTGATCATTGATTTGCTCAAGCGGGCACCAGTAACATCTCCATTCGTCCTAGTCCTGAGATTTTAGCAGCCTCGCTTTACTCATATTCTCAGTGGTGCTGCATCGTAGGCTCTTTCAGGGTAAGGGGAATGAGACCCATCATTGTTACTGTTTTTGGCATATCGAATACACCACGGGGAGCTTGCCAGGCTCTGTCATGCGGGCAGGTTGCTCTCGGTACCTTGCCAGGTTCTCCAAGAGGGAAAACTAGGCTATAAGTTGTCGATTCCGGGAGCTTTGTTTGATAGTCTCTGGATTTTGGCCATTGATGGGATTACATGGCAGCTGGGGGCAGTTTGTGGGTGTGGCTGCCAAGCTACTGGAAAATGGGGGATCTGGGTGGAGGAGACCCAGTCCTGATCAGAGCAGGCTTGGAGATCTTAGCCCTGGGTGCCACACACCTGGGTTCCTCTGCCGGTTCCTTCATGCAAGAGGCTCGTCCCAACGTGTGGAGACTGACCTTGAGCATGAGTGTGGCTGGGTTCTGGAGGTCTTTGGCTGCTAGGGCTCTGCTCTGGGTAGGGAGGGAAACTCAACCCTCCCCCCTCCGAGGGGCCTTGGTGAAGACAGCCAGACGCGGGGGCAAGAGAGTCTGCGTCACTCTCTTCCGGGAGCTTTGACTATAAAACAAAGCTCCCGGAAGCAAACTAATATATATCTAAATTTATTTATTAGCGTTTTAGCCACATTTTACAATAGTGTTGACTCACAGGTTTTTAAAAAATTTTTTATTAGTGAATCACCATGAGGTGCAGTTACAGACTTACAAACTTTCATGCTTGCATTTCAGTCATACAATTGTTGAGTATCCATCCCTCCACCAGTGCCCATTTTCCACTACCAATGGTCCCAGTATCCCTCCCACCACCCCACCCCATCCCCTCCACCTCGCCTCTGTGGTAGAGCATTCCCTTTTGCCCTCTCTCTCCTTTTGGGTGTTGTAACTGACAGTTTCGATGTAGTCACCTTCTAAACCATTTCAATGTTCAAGACCCCTCATGAGTGCCCTTATGCTATCCCTAGTCCATTCCTTCATTTCCCCTAGAGCCTGCCACTTCTTTTCCCTTAGCGTTCTCATTTCTGCAATCCAGGGCTAAGGGTGTGCCATTGTGTGATACTTTCCATACTCTTGTCTTCTTACTCAATATACCACAGTTAAGTGAGAACATAAAAGATTTCTCCCATCCCCCTGTAATGTACTTTGCTCAACATGCTACCTTACAGTACTTCCAGGATTGCAGAAAACTGCATTGTTCATCCTTTCCATATAACTGCGTAATATTCCATTATGTATATGGAATTATTTATCTATCATTTTGTTGTTGGATATTTGGGTTGTTTCCATATTGGCCATTGTGCTAAATACTATAATGAATATATGTTAGTATATGTTGTTTTTAATTACTGTTTTTATTCACTGTAGCACTATAGAACTGTCGTCCAGTTATTCATCGATTTGCTCAAGCAGGCACCAGTAATGCCTCCATTGTGAGACTTGTTGTTACTGCTTTTGGCATATTGAATATGCCACGGGTAGCTTGCCAGGCTCTGCCATGTGAGTGGGACACTCTTGGTAGCTTTCCAGCTCTCTAAGAGGGATGGAGGAATCAATCCCAGGTGGGCCACATGCAAGTCAAATGCCCTACCTGCTGTGCTACCGTAATTTAATTAAAAAGTGATTTAATTACTATTTTTGTGTGTGTTTAGAGGACAGATACCATAAAAGTGAAGTTCCTGGGTCAAATGCAGCTCTATTCTTATGTAATTGAGAAATCTCCATACCATTTGTCTTAGTAGGGAAACCATACAAGACCCACCAGCAGTGCATGAGAGAACCTTTTTCAAAACATCTTCACTAGCACTGCTTGCTTCCCCTATCTCATTACTATTAAAGTGATAATTTTTATGTTCTACTACATGGAACTCACTCATGTCATATAGGTTAGAATTAATATTTACAGGGAATCAAAAGTATGCATACCTTCAGGGATATAATAGCCAGTAAGAATCAACCTGATTTCTGCCCTCGAATCAATATTAAGGACACATTTATTATTCAAATCAATAATAAATGATTTTAATGTGTATTAAAAGCTATAAGAGACTAATAATACTGGGGAGTACATAAATTTCTCTTTTGAAATGGTTTTGGGCTAAGGGCCAGAGAGATAGTACAGTGGGTAAAGTATTAGTCTTGCATGTGGTCACCTGGGGTTCAATCCCTGGCATACTATATTGTCCCCTGAGCACTGCTAGGAGTAATTCCTGAGTGCAGAGCCAGGAGCAACCCTTGAGCATGTCCAGGTGTTGTCCAAAGAACAAAAATAAGTGGTTTTATTTAAAATGATTTATATTAAAAGATCTAAAGAAATAGAAGGAAATTAGGGTGATCAGTGTGACAGACATGGATTGGGTACCCCTGTACCTCCTTTCTCATTGCCATTCTCCACTAGAAGCACTATGCATGTCCTAGCTTCCTGACAGGGCATTAGCCATCTATCAAAGTTTTCACCAACGGGGTACTGCAGGAGCAAGTCTCTAGGCGAATTCTAAGAGAATTCTTCTCTTCCTGAATAAAAAGCCTTGACTGAAAGGAGAAATGCCTCTTTACTCTTTGTCCTTCCCTCTTCCTCCTTTTTAGAACAAGCATAAAGGAATAAAAGACAGCAGCACATTATCTATGAGAATAACTCTTATCCATTTAAGACTGGGAAAATTTTAGAAAGAGCCTGTAACTGTGAGTGCATCATGGACTCCATACCAAGCCTCAACTACCTACTTTTTTGTTAGGAAAAAAATGACAGCCTATTTTCTTAAGCCCCTCCCTCTCAAACAGATTTCCTGTTGTTTACAACGAAACCAATTCCTAACAAATTAAGAGTGAAGTTGGGATAGATGGGAAGAGTTGTACATAAGTTAACTGCATTAATTTAAAGAAATTTTTTTTTTAATCTTCTGTGTGTGAAAACATTGGACGTATTGGAGAAACCACCATTTTTCTATCTTTCATATTAAAAGTTTATCCATGAATGAAATAAAAAGAAAATGGACAAAACAAAACCACAATGCATACACATTATGATCACTTAATACTATCCCCCAAATTAGTGGAGCATTGGTAACAGTTCATTGCAGATCAGGGAGTATGCAAAATAGATTGAGAGTTACTGAAAATGTTCACTATGAACACATTATTTATTTTTTTACTCAAAGAAGCAAGTGAGTGAGTGGCCTGACCACAGGGAAAATGCTGAATTAATTTTCATTGGACTAGAGCGATAGCACAGAGGGTAGGGTGTTTGCCTTGCATGCAGCCAACCTGTGTTCAATTCCTCCATCCCTCTCAGAGACCCCGGCAAGCTACGAGAGTATCCTGCCTGCCCAGCAGAGCCTAGCAAGCTACCCGTGGCATATTCAATATGTCAAAAACTGTAACATCAAGTCTCACAATGAAGACATTACTGGTGCCTGCTCGAGCAAATCCATGAACAACGGGACGACGGTGCAACAGTGCTACTTTTAATAATTTTAATGTTTGACATTATTACATAAAGAATAAGTAACTATTCAAGACATTTAAAAGCTAATGTTTGTTATAATGTTTGCTTTGAAAGTTTTCCCCTTATGAACTGAGTGGGGTTTTATTTATTTCTCTTTAATGTTAATTCAAAAAAAAAATTTGTGGTGATAAGAGATCAAACCCAGGGCTTTAACACATGCAGGGCATGTGCTCTACATGGAGCCACATTCTGAGACCTTATTTTTAAAAATTTATCTTTAGATTTTTTTTTCAAAAAAAATTTGGGAAAGAAGTTTTTGATAGTGACCCTTTAACCTTTTATCTAACTATAAACCCATTTTATTCTTTTTAAAAATTTATTTATTTATTTTTTATTGAATCACCACGAGAAAATTTACAAAGCTTTCAGGTTTAAGTGTCAGTCATACAATGATCAAACACCCATCCCTTCACCAGTACACATGTTCCACCACCAAGAACCCAGTATACCTCCCATCCCACCCCACCCCCTGCCTGTGTGGCTGATGATTTTCACTTTAATCTCTCCTTAATTTGATTACATTCAATATTTTAACAGAAAACTAACTTGATATTATTATTTGGAATTCCCTCCCAACAATTAGACCTGCCGAAAAGGCATCATTTGATAATATGTCTTCTATTGCTGAGAATGAAGAGCATATGAGGTTTTGGATTTCTGATATTTTAGTAATTAAGTCCAGAGAAATTTCTGCCAGAAGTCGTGTCACTGCAAGCTTGTACCTCTGTTTAGTGGGCTCTAAAAGATGACGGTCGCCACACTGCCACCGAAAGGAAAGGCCAAGAGAGAAAAACCTTTCCCCTCCCAGGGTGGCATGTTCACAGTCTAGAGGAATTTCTGCAAGAAGAAGCTGGGTGCTGAAAGTTTGTTAGTGGGCCTCCGGGACCATGGTCGCTCAGGAACAGAGGAGGCATTTGTGTGTCCATTTTATTTTTAAAGCTAATAAAATTAATGAAAGAAGAATATCCAACAGTAGAAAATAAGTCATGAAAAGGAGATGAAACAGTAAATTAGTTTACTATTGAAAAAAATATTAGAACTAAGAAACCAGAGAAACCAGATCCCACAGACTGTTAATTATAAGACTGAGGTGGTCATTTGATGTTTGGAAGGGAATTGGAAATGACTGACAGGAAGGGACTGAAGCTTCTCCCAACTTACTGAGTTGGAGGATTGGCTGGCTGGCTGGATGCACAGATGAATGAATGGCCAAGTTACAACAAAGTAGGCAAACAGGTGAGAAAAGATAAACTAATACCCAACTACAGACATCCCACAGCTATTTATTGATTCCTGCTGTATTATCTATAGCTATAATAGTGCTAACAAGACAGACAAGATCTCACTAGAATACAATATACAATTATTTATTTGCAGTAGTCAGCTGCTTTGGACTAGACTTGTTTAAATCTTGACTGGGCATGTTCACAGGTCTGAGGCCAATCAGATGCCACTGGACCAAACTGGCCTCATCAAAGATGATAGCTGTAATTCTGCTCTGTATTGTATTAGATCTACTAATATCACACTAGCCAAAATAGTTCTCAGAATAAAATAGACTCGGGGTTGGAGAATCAAATTCCAGCCCTATAGCAATAATAACTACAAAGACTCCAGGCAGATGGCAAGGATACAGGGAGGAATAAGTAATTGGGACCGTTAATGCAATTAATTATATGTAAACTTTGTGCCAGGCACTGTTCTACATCTTGAGGGTATGAAGAGAACAAAAACAAAGTCCTTTCTTTTTTCCATTTGGAGATATATGCAATAAATTAAACAAACTTAAAATTATACCATGTTGAGGACTCTTAGGTACCACAAAGCCAAGGTTAAGGGACTAGAAATTGGTGGGAAGTAGAAACACTCTCAAATAGAGAGATCATAGAATACCTTTCAGAGATTATTTTGGGTCTGATTGTTCACAGGAGTCTAATTGTTTATATGTTTTAGAGGTGCAATGCTACCACACTGTGCATGCACAGTGTCAATATTCCTCCTCCACTGCCCACAGCAACCTTCCTTCACTTCCCCTGCCCTTTCCAACTAAGGAGATAATTTATGAACAGAGACCTGAGTATTGTGATGGCATTTTCCATGTGATGATATTGCGGGGGACTTTCTAGGTAAATGGTGTATTTATATATAATAAAGGGTCATGAGGCAGAAATGGGTTTTGCAGTAAAATTTGTGCGTGGTTGGATTGTAATGAGACTTGGAATAGCAGCAAATAAGTTTAGAAGATAAAACCATGTAAACCATGTTTGATGCAGGGTAGGCCATGATACGCTGCTGTATCAGTCCCTCAAACCTAATGGTTTACACAGAAGCTGGTTCATCATTCATTCTAAGTCTACAACAGAGTAAGTCTAAGTCTACAACATTCTGTGTAAACCACTTAGGATCTGTTGGAAATAGATCCAATTCATTTCCTCAAGAACTCCCCAGAAACCTTACTTGGTTGCTGGTTGTTTCCATTCTGTAACTATCTTAACTTGAACTCCTCAGTGGCTACAGTAAAGGAATAAAGAGCCCACGTCAGCTTTCATCCGTCTTACAGGGGATCTGAAACCCTTTCCTACAATCTGCTATTAATAACTAGTTGGTCTAATCTAACTGCAAGGATTCTTAAAACTGTAGAAGAGCAATTGAATATGCAGCAAGCATTAAAAAACTTCTACTTTAGCAGGGTAAGTTTAGATTCATCAATTTTCCTCATCTCTTTAACTTATTAGTACCATAATTATGAAACCATAGATTCTCTGCACAGTTTACCTGCAAACCTATTCTCTCAATTACCCATCACTCTCAATTACCTGTTTCTGTTATTGGCCTTCCTGAGAAGGTGAGTTGGAATGTACCCAAGCAGAGGCTCAACAGTTCAACTTCAACGGTCTTAAATGAACATTTATCCTAGAGTTCCCTCTTATAAATCTATTTTTATTCAGCTCATATTTGTCCTTAGCTTCTCAAAGAACACAGGGAACAGGATAGACTTCTGAGACAAGCTAGTATGTCCCACTCATCAAAGCCCAGCCCCAAACCAGGTGAGCCAAAGGGCCACTGCAGTCAAACTTGGGGACTCATCAACCATGCCTCTAGTGGTTGGTCCTCAGAATTTTGTGTGCAATAAAACTGTCCCCTAATATTTTTTAAATCACCTCTTTTTTACTGATATAGCTACTATAATTATTATTCTATTTTTATTTTATCATATCCTCCTCACACTTTATATCTGTGTTTTTATGTTGCCCCTCCATCTCCTCAGTAACATTGTTAATAAATTTCCACTGATTTCTCTTTTTATTTTGTTTTGACTGTTCATCAATTTTATATTCACATATCACATACATAGGTAAAATCATATAATAGCTTGTCTTTTTTTCCTTCTGGCTGATTTTGCTTCACATAATTCCCTTGAGTATCTTTCATTTTGTTACCGGATTTCATTCTGTGTGTCATGTCATTAGGAGCCATGCGAGATTCTGGGCACGGAAGAGAGACGATCATATCTTTACCATGAAAAGATCTTCTAGTCATTATATGGGGGAATGAAGGGAAGTGTAACAGACTGACCAGTTTGTAACTCTCAGGAGAAAGATGTTATGAAGGTGTAAACCAGGATATAATTGTAGAGGTGGGAAGCAATCAGATTGAGGATATATTTTATTATGCTTTTATTTTTTTTTGGTAGCTTGGGGGACACACTGGCGGTGCTCAGTGCTTACTTCTGGCTTTGTGCTCATGAGTACCCCTTTCAGGGTTCTAGGGGACCATATGGAATGCCCAGGATTGAACCCAGGTCAGTCATGTGCAAGACAAGCACCCCACTCCTTGGGATATATTTTTAAAGTAACTGTCAAATGATAAATGGATGTAAGATAAAATAAATAAAATTATTTCTCCCCAACAATGGACACTGACTGAGGGAATAGGAGACTGCTTCTGACAAAGGAAATGCCCTACTGGCGAGGGTGGTCACTGTGAACTGGAGAAGTTGAGAATTCTAGTTGTGATGGAATATACAAAGAAGTAAGGCATAGTCACCTTGGTCCTGGTGGCCAGTAAAAAGATGACTCATACCGTAACTCCCTGTTAGAGCTTCTGCTTTGTAGTGGACATCTTATAATAGTAATGTGTGCAAAAGATAGAGGTCTCCTCAGAAGCACATGGGGTTTTGTGGGATTCTCGGAAACCCTGCTTTGGAAAGAACAACTTGCCAAAGACTCTGGAGGTCTAAAAGTTTCCTCCATAGATTTTTCTGCAAAAGTTCAATATCTTAGTTAGAATGCTCACCATGACTACAGAATCTATTTTGCAGGTATGTTGATGATTTTAGCATAATTGGTTCAGTGGAATTTTGAGGTTATTGAAGGGAGAATGTTAAAGCATATAGCATTGGGATACAGATTGGTGTGCTAGCCTCACACCATTATTTAGAATAAAGAGAATATGACAGCAACATATGCAGGCAGGTAAAAGAGTGAGATTTCTGTTAATTTTTTCTTTTATATTTTCTTTTCTCGGCAACTCATGTACTGTCGTGTTGCTCGCAGTGACATGATGTCCCAAAATAGAGATCAATTTTTAATGATATTTTTACATTCAAAAATTTTGATATTAGAAGACTGTGATTTACATAGTTGCCCAGAGTTGAATTTCAGGTGTATGATGTTCCAACACCAGTTCCATAACCAGTATTAATTTACTCCCACCAGCGTCCCCAGGTTCCCTCCCACCCTCAGCCTAACTCCTTGACAGGCACATTTTAAAGTTTTGTTGTTGTAGTTTGGGTGTCATGCATACAGTGTTGTTGGCTCTGCAGTTTATATATATATATACATATATATAATATATAACATATATATACACATTACATCTCTACATTACAGATATGTTGGAAGCCCCAGTCCCTACCCCTGTCACCTCCCATACATCTCTTCCTACTCCCTAGCCCCTTAATTTCTTTCGTTCCCTATGTTGTAGAGAGCATCTTCTCTTACCAAATAGTTGGAGTCCTAGAAAATTCAAGATGCATTTTTTTCAGGATTAGCAGGAGGGTAGGGGTCCTATCCATCAGTGCCCAGGTATGTGAGCACTCCTTGCTATGTGTTCAGTGGTGCTTGGGGGACCATAGGCAGTGTTAGGATTTGAACTGGATCTACTGAATGCAAAATTCCCTAACCCTGCAATCTCTCTCTGGCCCTTTGAGATGAGTTTTTTTTGGTTGGTTGGTTTGGTTGGTTTTCGGTTGGGGCCACACCCAATGGTGCTCAGGAATTACTCCTAGCTCTGCACTCAGAAGTGCACTCTTGCTGATTCTCGGGGACTATATGGGATGCTAGGAATCGAATCTGGGTTGGCCACAAGCAAAGCAAGCACCCTACCCACTGTACTATCTCTCCAGCTCCACAAGATACTTTTTTTTTTTAGTCCAAAATTCTTTTTGGTGGACCAAGTAATAATTTCCCCCCAAATGCCCAGATTATAATTCCCAGTACCCGTGAGTATGCTCCATAGCACAAAGGATGGGCAGCTATGATTAACTTAAAGATTATGAGTTGAGAAGATACCCCAGCTCTATGTGTGGACCCAATATAACACAGTGTCTCTACAAGTAAAAGCGAACAGGAGGAAGGCGGACAAAGAGAGATGTTAGAAGATGCTCCTCTAATGACTTTGGAAACTAACCAAAAGGCAATGACTCCAGCCTCTAGGAAGTTAAAACACAAGGCAACTAATTGTCCCTCAGTGTTTCCTGGAGCAAGGGACACCTGTCGATAACTTGCTTTTGGAAGAGGAAACCTAATTTAAACTTTTGACTTCTTGAACAACAAAATAATTTGTATTATGTTATTTTTTGGCAGGGGGTGCGGGTAGGGCACACCTGCTCTACCCAGGGCTTACATTTGGCTCTGCACTCTAGGGTTATTCTTCACTGTACTCAGTGAACCATTTGTGGTGCCAGAGACGGAACCTTGGTCAGCTGAGTGCAAGGCAAGTGCCTAACTCCTGTGCTGTGTCTCCAGCTCTATTTATATTATTTTAATTACTATTATTCATCCATTTCATTTAAGTAAATATCAGTGCTAGTGCCTGGATTTGGTAAAGCAGGTTTTTTGTTTTGTTTTGTTTTGTTTTGTTTTATTTTGTTTTGTTTTTGGCCTACGTGAATATTCAAAAGTCATTTAGAAGGCCTTTGGGGTGTGGGACAAAATTTCTCTGTGCAAAAGTGGGTATCATTTCAGGATCTTGACCTTTCAAAGCCCCCAAGTTATTATGACAACCTTAACATTTCTCTATAGATAGTCAACATACAAATCAAAGTACTCATATCCTTTATACACTGGGGATGTGTGCATTTGAGAATTTCTTTTAACTAAAATCTCAGTTTCAAAGATAACCGCATAAACCTTTAGTTACTTGATACTCGGTAGCCTCAAAGCAGAAACTGTTTGAGAATAAAGATCAATAAAATGAAAGAATTTTGATCAATCAATAAAGACTCCTGGACTGATTCCTTTAAAAAGCCTGTGCTCAGCCTTTCCTTATCTCCTGCCCATGAAATAGACCCTGAGAGTAGAATTGCCACTTGATCATAGAAATAGTCATAATCCACCCTGTGCACCCTGGGAAGGAAGGAAGGAAGGAAGGAAGGAAGGAAGGAAGGAAGGAAGGAAGGAAGGAAGGAAGGAAGGAAGGAAGGAAGGAAGGAAGGAAGGAAGGAAGGGAGGGAGGGAGGGAGGGAGGGAGGGAGGGAGGGAGGGAGGGAGGAAGGGAGGGAGGAAGGAAGGGAGGAAGGAAGGAAGGAAGGAAGGAAGGAAGGAAGGAAGGAAGGAAGGAAGGAAGGAAGGAAGGAAGGGAGGGAGGGAGGGAGGGAGGGAGGGAGGGAGGGAGGGAGGGAGGAAGAGAGGAAGGGAGGGAGGGAGGAAGGGAGGGAGGGAGGGAGGGAGGGGGGGAGAAAGAAAGAAAGAAAGAAAGAAAGAAAGAAAGAAAGAAAGAAAGAAAGAAAGAAAGAAAGAAAGAAAGAAAGAAAGAAAGAAAGAAAGAAAGAAAGAAAGAAAGAAAGAAAGAAAGAAAGAAAGAAAGAAAGAAAGAAAGAAAGAAAGAAAGAAAGAAAGAAAGAAAGAAAGAAAGAAAGAAAGAAAGAAAGAAAGAAAGAAAGAAAGAAAGAAAGAAAGAAAGAAAGAAAGAAAGAAAGAAAGAAAGAAAGAAAGAAAGAAAGAAAGTTACAATCCATAGCCTCTCTATTTTCCCAGAGAGGCATCTTCAATGAAATCCCTAACCATTTTAAATATTTGCAATTCATTGCTATGGATTATGAGAAAAGCAAAAGCAAAAAGGATCTTTTCTCTAGGACCTCAGGAGTCATTTGTTATCATCGATAAAGCTAGTGCATACTTATTAACTATGTCCAGAAGAAAAATGCTCAAAAACAGTGGCAGAAGTTGAGGTTACAGAGGATGCAATAACACCTATGTCTCTCAAGGGTCCAAGGTGGGTATCCACGGTCCAACACGAACAGAAGAGATCTCAGAGAGGGATAGACACAAATTGGTAGTTAAGACAGAAGTCCCGGTGAAAGTGCAGCACCGGAGGGGGTGAGAAGTCAAAGCAGGAGAATGATTGCTTGCTTCCTGCGTTTCTAAGTCCCACTGCTGTAATTAGCTCTCACCAGGGAGACCAGGCACCAGCATATTGTTTAGTACAACAGGCCGTCTGTCTTCTGTCTGGGAAGGCTGCGTGACTTAGAAAAATGAAGCAGGGCAAGACAGCTCATTACAGACCTGTTCTTTGCATATAAACGGCGGGGGGGGGGGGGGGGCGGGGCTCTAATTTCTGTCTTCTTCACTACTTAAGAATAGAGTTTGATCATTACCAAGTCAAAGGATGTTCTTTCTGGTGAAGGAAAAATATGATGAATATTCTTGCAAGTTAAAAGAGTAGATAATTATTGTATGATTAGACAGACGTTCACCTGAGAATTTTCTTGCTCACTGCTCACTGCTATGTAAAGGTCAAGGAAAGAAGTTGTTTTCCTTCTTTTTGCTGGTTAATTGGTAGACATCAGCAGCTAAATTCCTCCAGCTATTCCTTTCTCTCCTTTATTTCCTTATATACTTTCTGTTTAACTGAATTTGTCAATGAGGTCAGAAGTCAACTAGTTATTATAATTTAATAAGTAACACAAAAAGGTCATTAAAACAAATTGCAACAATAAAGTATGATAGAGGTACAGCATAACAGACTCTGGAATCATCTACTTATCAACAATTCAATGCAGGCTGGAACTTCTCAGTTACTTGGCAAAGCCTCTTTAGGAGTTTGGCTTACAACATAACACTCAGCAAAGCAGGTAAAATTATGTACACCAACAGCATCCTTGGGTACTAAGGTTGACAGTTGAATATGTGCCAGTATGTGGGAGGAGTGGCAATTTTCCCCGGGGTTTCAAAAAGTTTACTAAGGCCTATTCAATCCCTGGCCCCTTAACTGAAGTTTTACAAGTCCCAGGAAAGAAAGTAGATAATTAAGTAACTTGCTAGTACTGCTATGGATGGAAGTATCCTTCCAAATTCAAAAACCCGAGTTCATAAATTCATAAGTCCCAATCCACAATAACTGTTATTGGGGATCCTATTAAAACTCTCTGCAGAGGTAACTACGTTAAGATGAAGTTACTAGTGTGGGTTCTAATTCAGTATGACTGGTGTCCTAAAAAGAGACTTTGAACTTTGGAAACAGAGAGAAGAAAATATAAGGAGGGGCTGGAGCAATAGCACAGAGGGTAGGGTATTTGCCTTACACGTGGCCGATGCGGTTTTGATTCCCAGCATCCCCCCCAAAAAAAAAATTAAGGAGATGTAGGGTCAAGACATTGTGGGCAGGCTAAGCCAAGGAGAAAGACCTGGGTCCTTCCTCACTATCCTTAAAAAGAAGCAATACTACTGACTGTTTCACGTTAAGACTTCCAGCTTCCAGAACTGTGAGACAGTGTTTTATTACAGCAGCTCTAGAAAACTAAGACAAGCTTCCTGCTGCTAGCATCAGAAAACACACATGTTGTCCTCTTGTTTCCCCTAGGGAAAGAGGAAAGGAAGCAAGTGGGACAGTCTTGAGCCCTGAAAGAAAAATATTCAAGGAGCTGGTGATCTTATTCCTTCCAGATCTTAGGATTGTGTCACTGTTTTTTAAATTTTTTGTCACACCAGGCAATGCACAAAGTTTACTCCTGGCTCTGTGCTCAGGGGTCCTCTTAAGCAGTGCTCAGGGGACTCTGTGCAGTTCTGGGGATCAGCCTATATTGGTCTTGTGCAAGGCAGGCACCCTGCCCCCTGCACTATCTTTCCAGGCTGTGTATCATTGTTATTGCTCACAGAAAAATGGGCATCGGGGACAAGAGAAAGTTTTTATCAGTTCAGCAAACTTCACTAGATTTATTCTTGCAAGGTCAAAAAAATTCACACCGGTCTACTCAACCTGAGTGGTTGATTGATTGAGAAATTTGACCATCAACGGAATTATGATGATGCTGATAACTCAACCTAGTTTCCAGATTGAGATTCTGAAGAGATTTCTACCATTTTGCAAATACCCAAAGAACTTTATTTTTGTCCAAACAAGAA
The DNA here is from genome assembly GCF_027595985.1 of Sorex araneus. Taxonomy (NCBI): domain Eukaryota; kingdom Metazoa; phylum Chordata; class Mammalia; order Eulipotyphla; family Soricidae; genus Sorex; species Sorex araneus. The sequence goes on along the minus strand of NC_073313.1, from coordinate 293,808,370 downwards.
GTGGTTTGCTCTCAATTCTAATAAGTTATGTAGAGGTTACTTTGAAAAGGACTCTATAGCACATAGCACAAAATGCAGAGAGAATTCTTTTTTTTTTGGAGGTTGAAAATTAATATTTATTGCAAATAGCAATTTCAACTAAAATCTTATTATTAAGGAAGAGAAAAAAGATATTGGAGAACAATGTAAAAGTTGTTGATAAGGGCCCATCCTTCCTCTTTTAGTGCACTGGTCGATTTATTCACTGTGCTCTTCCTCTTGTTACATGAATCTGTGTCCTTAAAAGGAATACCTGCTCATCATTCCCTCATTTTTTTTAAGTCAATTTTTTTTAATTTATTTTTTTAAATTAGTGAGTCACCGTGAGGGTACAGTTACAAATTTACCCATCTTCGTACTTGTGCACGAAGATTGTATGAGAGAATTCTTTTAAAGAAAGTCATTATCACTATCACTATCATCCTGTTGATCATCCTGTTGCTCGAGCAGGCCCAGTAACGTCTCCATTCATCCTAGACCTGAGATTTTAGCAGCCTCTCTTTACTCATCCTTCCCAAAAGTGCCGCATTAGAGGCCAGGAGAATGAGACCCATCATTGTTATTGTATTTGACATATAAATATGCCACAGGGAGTAAGTTCTTTAAATCATTTTGATAAGAAAAAGAAAATATAAGAAATAGTATCCACATTAGATTCTCTGAATATACAGATAAGAAGAAAATTGAAAGGGTCAGAATAAAAAACAATCTGACAAAGCTAAGAACCACAAGGCAAAGGAAAACAGTTTTAGAATTAAAATTTAAGAGAACAAAAAGCTGAACTGACACAAAAATCTAAATTAGGCATATAAAAGAAAAATACTACTTGACCTAGGATAAACAGAGAATAAAGTAATATTTGGTATATATATCATAAATTATGAAAAATATGAGCCAGAATCCAATTTCACATGCCAGATTTTCTTGCAGAAGAAGCCAGTCTAGAACAAGATTTTCAAGAGCACAAATGACTCTGTAGAATTGACATAAAATGGACCCATATAATCAAATTGGTATGAGGGAGAGAAAAAATCTACATTAACTAACATGCCATTCATTTCCTGCTAAGTTTATAAATACTGAGCTAAAAATTTTAAAGTCATTCATCTCTCTGAGTAGGCAAAACTAAATATACCATAATCAAACAAAAATTACTCTGCCTCAGTCTTCTGGTAGATGATTAACATCATATGCCAACTGATCAAAGTCTATATAAAATTCCAATCAATAAACAAGCATTATGACAAAATTATTAAATTCTTAGCTACTTTTATGTGGAAAAGATATGTTCAAATATGTAAGGACTTTGAAAACAGAACACATTCCTTGAAAAAAGTGACATCTTTTTTGCTGGGTAAAATTTAAATTGATGCAAAGACATTACAACCAGTGAAGAAATTAATCCAAATTGAATACTGAAAGAGAAAGAACTGGGACAAAAGAAGTGATAATGAGAATTATCTGTCAAATATGATTCCACCTAGCTGTTTTATAGCAATGAAATTGGAAACAAATGCTAAAATTGAAAAAGATAAATCTTAAACGAGATTTGTATTTCATTGAATACAATCATACAATTTTTTTCAGAAGACTAGCTTTTAGATAGGGTTAGGCCGTAGAAGTAGATGTTTGCCATTAGAAGGAAAGTTTTTTAAAAAGTAAAGCAAATATTAACTAGAGTCTTAATGTTGCTTCAATAATTAGAAAAACATAGAACATAAAAAACATAATTAGAAAAATGTATCCTAGCTAACACTTTTTTTTTCCTGAATACAAAGGAGAGATATACTAGAAAATGTGGAAAATATAAATTCTGAAATTAAAAAATAGTCTCTTGGACCAGAGAGATAGCACAGCAGGTGAGGCGTTTGTCTTGCTGACCCGACTCTCATCCCAGCATGTCATATGCCCACCTGAGACAGAACAGGAGTGATCCCGGAGCACGAAGCTAGGAGTAATTTGTGAGTACTGCTGGGTATGATCCAATACCAAATAAGAAAAAGAAAATTTAAAATCTCTTCAAGTATCTTGTAGTTACTGTATTCAGAAATAATCATTACTTCCCTAGTTTACATTTAATCGTTGGGACTGATCACTGATCACTGTCACTCTGTTGCTCGTCGATTTGCTCGAGCAGGCACAAGTAATGCCTCCATTGTAAGACTTGTTGTTACTGTTTTTGGCATATCGAATATGCCACGGGTAGCTCGCCAGGCTCTGCCATTCAAGATACTCTTCATAGCCCTTGCTGGGTTCTTCGAGAGGGGTGGAGGAATTGAATACGGTCGGCCTCGTGCAAGGGAAACGCCCTACCCGCTGTGATATCGTTCCAGCTGCAGATGCTAGCAACTGATGCAGGTGCTAGCTACTGATAGCAGAAGTAACCACTTTCTATTAATTTTCTCTTATTATAGAAACAAATTACCTCAAATTACCACAAAAAAATTCATTGGGGATGACATGAACTTGTTATTTTGAAAACACCCGTAGGTTAGAATTGCCACAATGGACAAAAGTCAAAGGGTAGAAGTTCCTGCTTTGCATGTAGCAGCCTGGTTTCAATCTCTGGCACAGAAAGTCCTCAGACCACTGGGAGTGCTCCCTGAGCTCTTCTGGGTGTCAGTCCCCAAGCCCAAATCAAAAGTCAGCAGGGTTGTTGTTCTTTGCTAGCACTCTACAGGGTAATACTTTTTTAGTTAGCTTTTGCTTTCATTTTTCTTTGGGTGTCTTTTCAAACATCCAGATGCCAAGAGCTCTTTCTGATATGAGGGCTCTTTGGTTCATTCCCCATATTTATAATTTGGGGCGGAGTGAGGCTTCACTCCTGGTAGTGCTCACTTCCATCCGGCTCTGTGCTCAGGGGTTGCTCGCAGTGGACAGTGCTCAGGGATACCATGCAGTGCCAGGGATTGAATCCAGGCTTCCTGCATGCAAAACATGTGCTCAGCCCACTGAGCTAAATCTCCAGTCCTTTTTTTCCTCTTCAACAACTTTTCAGCTTGGGATTGACCCCCACTCTGACAGCAGGTGAGAAATATTGCTCACTTTTAAGACACCTGATTAGATTAGGACCAATCTAACTCATACAACTAGCTTGATCCCAATTATGATTATGATTATATTTATAATGTAGAATGATTATCCTTCTTAAGATTTTTTAATTAATCCTGATCTACAAAATCCCCTGGCCATGTAAAATAACACATTTGTAGACTTCTGGTATTTGTACTTGGACGTTTCTGGCGTGGAAGAAGCATTATTTGCTTTCTACATTTTTTCATGGCTATCATCCATTTGACCATCTCCCTTTGTTGGACATCTATTTTAATAGTTTTCAAATATAAATGACATTTTTTTGGATAATTCTACACAAACTACTTCCATAGGGCAAATTTCTAAAATTGGAATTCAAAGTCAAAGGTTGTTTTTCAAATGTCAAATCTCTCAACTTGTTACTGAATTTACTTGCTAAAAAAGTCTAAACACATCTTCCTCCTGATAATTCCTAATTTTGCATCTTGAAACTAGGGACAATATATCTACTATTCAGTTATGACAAATTGTTGAATGAAAATGGTATCACATTATTCTAACAAATTTTTTGTTTACTTACTAAAGAGTAAATTTTTTCATATTCCTTTAGCCATTTGTATATTTATATTGGGATTTATTTGCTTATTTAATCTAATTTATTTCCAACAAGTTTTCACTGTATAATTTCACTTATAATAATGACTGTAAAAATAAGGTACAACTAGGAGGTTGACTCCATGGCTTGGAGGCTGGCCTCACATTCTGGGGAAAGGGCAACTCAGAGAAGGGATCACCAACTATAATGTAGTCGAAGGCCATACGGGGGAAGGGAGTTGCAGGCTGAATGAGGGCTAGAGACTGAGCACAGTGGCCACTCAACACCTTTATTGCAAACCACAACAGCTAATTAGAGAGAGAGAACAGAAGGGAATGCCCTGCCACAGTGGCAGGGTGGGGTGGGGGGAGATGGGATCGGGGAGGGTGGGAGGGATGCTGGGTTTTCTGGTGGTGGAGAATGGGCACTGGTGAAGGGATGGGTTCCCGAACTTTGTATGAGGGAAGCATAAGCAAAAAAGTGTATAAATCTATAAATGTGCCCTCAGGGTGATTCACGAATTAAAAATAAATAAATTAATTAAAATAAATAAAAAAATAATAAGGTGCAAATATATTCTAATTTTGTTATTTATTTTATAGTTTTTTACTGGGATCCTTTTTGACATCAGAACTTTATTTTCTCTTACTTTGTGTCATTATTTATTTATATTTTTAATTAAAAATTTAATTAAATCACATGAGCTACACAGTTGGAAAGTTGTTCATGATTTAATTTTAGTCACACACTGTTCCAACACCCAGTTGTTCCTACACCAGTATACGTTTTCCACCACCAGTATACGTTTTCCACCACCAATGTCCCCGGTTTTCCTCCAGTTCACCCCAACCCCCACCCCCGCAGCCTACCTCTACGACAGACACCTCTACAGCAGATACTTTTCTTCTCATTCTCTCTCTGACTCTGTCTCTGTCTCTGTCTCCCTCCCTCCCCCTCTTTTTCTCTCTTTCTCTCTCTCTCCCTCCCCCCTCCCTCCCCCCCTCTCTCTTATTTTTCTTTTTTCTTTTCAGGCACTGTGGTTTGCAATACTGTTACTGAAAAGGTATAATGCATATCAATTTACCTCCTTTCTGCACTCAGTTCTTATCCGGGGTGATCATTTCTTCTATCACTGTTATAGTGGTCTTGTCTCTATTCTATCTGTACTCCCCCATACTCTTTGTGACAAGCTTCCTACCATAGACCAGTTTTCCTGGCCCTCATTTCTATTGTTTTTGGGTATTATTCTCTTACTTTGTTGTTGTTTTTTATATCCCACAAATAAGTGCAATCATTCTGTTTGTCCTTCTCTCTCTGACTCATTTCACTCGGCATGGTACTTTCCATGTCCATCCACATATTAGCAAATTTTATGACTTCATTTTCCCTAACAGCTGTGTAGTATTCCATTAAGTAGCTATAGTTTTCTTATCTAATCATCTGTTCTTGAGCACTTGGGTTGTTTCCAGATCCTGGTTATTATGAATAGTGCAGCAACAGGCATAGGAGTGAGTGGAGACAGCTTTTCTGCATTGTGTTTTGGGCCCCTAGGGTATATTCCCAGAAGTGATATTATTGGGTCATATGGAAACACAATTTCTAGTTTGTTGAGGAATGACCATATTGTTCTCCAGAAAGACTGCACCTATAGGCATTCTCAGCAGTGAATGAGACTCTTTAGCTCTGCATCCACGCCAGCACTGGTTGTCTTTTTAGATATGTGTCAGTCTCTGTGGCATGAGATGATATCTCATTGTTGTTTTGATTTGTAACCTTGATAATTAGTGTTACAGAGCACTTTTCATGTGTCTTTTGGCTATTTGTATTTCTTCATTGAGGAGGTTTCTGTTCATCTCTTCTCTCCATTGACACTCAGAATATTTGCATGATTAACCTTTAAATTAAATTAAATTGAAACCTTTAATTTAAAAAGCTTTATAATTTTTTAATTGTTTTTGCTAATGGCCCTAAGTTTTAAAAGTTCTCTATCACACCAAGATTGGGTATTTATCTATATTTCCTCTCATTTTTAAATGGGTAAAATAACAAAATTTCTCCAGATAGCTTACTAATTAAATAAAATTTTTCTTTTTCAATCAATTGATTATGCCACAAATATTTTGTAGTAAGTTCTTGTACATAGTAGAGTATGTTTTAACACCTTATTAATTATTTGATCTGCATTTCTACTCTTGTGTTATATAATATTGTTTAAGTTATTAGAAATTTAATATGTGATCAGGATTTTTAGCACCAATCACCATATATATGGTATACTTCTATCAGTTTATGACTAGTTGGATTCTTGCCAGGTTATTCTCACAGGTGAACTTTATTTTTATTTATTTATTTATTTTTGCTTTTTTTGGGTCACACCTGGCGATGCACAGGGGTTACTCCTGGCTCTGCACTCAGGAATTACTCCTGGCAGTGCTCAGGGGACCATATGGGATGCTGGGAATCAGAACCGGGTTGGCCGCGTGCAAGACAAATGCCCTGCCTGCTGTGCTATCACTCTAGCCCCTCGCAGGTGAATTTTAGAACCACTTGGTTCTGGTCCAAGAAAAATATCACTGATTTTTTTTGAGGGATGCCACACCCAGCAGTGCTCAGGGATAACTCCTGGCAGGGGTAGGGGGATCATGTGGGATGCCAGAACTCAAGTCCAGGTTGGCAGCATGCAAAGCAAGTGCTCTTACCACTGTACTATCACTCTAGACCTGTCACTCTGGCCCCTCTCAATGTAATTTTTATTGGAATTGTATCAAAATATGAAATGATTAGGTCACTTATTCCCTCACCATTTTAAGCCTCCCACTGTCATGTTTTCCATTTCCCCTCTATAAAGTATTAAAATATATTTATCATACAAATATCCTGCACATTTAAAAATTATTTATATTTATTAAAGTCACATTGCATTGCAATATATTTCAGGAGTATATCATTGCAAATCAACATGCGTACATACATTAAGTAAATTTAATCAGATTGCTCTGTAGTTTATCTTGTATTGTTATTATGGAAAATATTTTTATTATTGTAATTATGGTTTTTAAATTTGATTATTTCATATGTATTTTATAACTAGCTAGTTTCCTCAATCCAAACTGCCACAAGCCAAAAGTACATTTGTAAAATAAGAATCCTAAGATATTTCACGTAGGTCCAAAGGCAGGATCTCAGATGCATATTAGAATGCACTAAAGCTGGTATTTCTTGGCTCTTGGCTCTTGACCTCCCTTTATATCTTTTCCATTCTTCTTTCTCCCTGAAAATAGCCTACCTCGTAACATGGACCAAATAGAAGAGGTTATAGTCTCTGATAGCAGCCCAGTTTTATGTGTGGCCACTCTAGCTGCCCATGCTCTTGCTGTGTTTTTCTGATCTTTTACCAACATGCCTAAGGAAGAGACTATTGGCAAGATTGATTGCAGCTTCTACCTCTGGGAGAGTCAGTGACGGTTCAGAGGCTAAAGGCCAATGAAAGTGTATCTGGATTGTGGGATGAGGATGGGGTAAAAGGAGACTATTGTTGCTTGAGAACATTATTTGTAATATAAAGAAATAATCTAGCCTAATTTCTAATATCATGTCGAGAATAGCTATTACATTTTTAAGTATCAATTTCTGATCTCCATCCAGATGGCCACATGTTTTTTTCTGATTATCTAATAATTTGACTTTCTTACTGTTAATGAACATCCTAATATTAAATCATTCTTATTTGAATAGAGCAGTGTGATTACGAGTTCATGTTTGGATTGTTCCTGAGTCTCTTTCTTCTCTAGTTAACTTTGGGGAAAATATCCCTATAGGGAAGATTCATTTATATGACTTTAATTAAGGGGTAACCATGAAAAGGATTTCATGTGTTTCTTTATAGATGTTAATTGTTTTCATTGTCTCATTAAAATAGGGAGTTTTTCTTCTTGAAATGTTGCTCAGAATGGTGTGAGTTTGGTGTGAGAGTTTATATCAAAGACTGTAGAAACAAGGGCCGTGGTAGGAAGTGGTAGGAAGCACGCCACCAGATGGTAGGGGGAAGGCAGCTAGGACAGAGAAGGGACCACTATGATAATGATAGTTGGAAACAATCACTCTGGACAAGAACTGAGTGCTGAAAGGAGGTAAAGGGATATGCATGGTACCCTTTTAGTAACCGCATTCAGCAACAAGACTGAGAGAGAGAGAAAAAGAGAGAGAGAGAAGAGAGAGGTATCTGCTATAGAAGCAGGCTATGGAAACAGGGAGTAAAAGTAGGGAGGCAGGAGGGAAACTGGAGACACTGGTAGTAAAAAATGTGCACTGGTGAAGGGACAGGTGTTGGAACATTATATGGCTGAAACTCAATCATGAACAACTTTGTAACTGTGTATCTCACGGTGATTCGATTTAAAAAAGAGAAAAAAATCCAAAGACTGAGAAGACTTAACCCAACGAGTCAGCTCTGGCAGACTGTGGGCTCCACAGAAGCAGCTGTGAGGATGACAAGTTTTAGTCTGTGTAGATCCTGTGTCCCAAGAACCCCCTCCCTCAGGCAGAGAAGTGAAAGACCCCTGTGAGGCTAACTGAGCAGCTCGGTGTTCTGACCCAGAGAATGGAAGGTAAACCACCAGCCTTTGCATTACCAAGCAATCAATACAGGATTGCATTTAATTGCGTATGAATATATGAAGCACCAAATTGCTTAGCAGAGCTTACATAGCTGCCTTTCTTTTAGAATTTGTATGTGTTTAACTGCTGTACACTGATTCACATATTCATTCAAAGGAATTACTTATAGAGCTTAAGAAATTTTTGTCCATAGAAATGCACAAAACAGACTACTTGAGGGTAATCACTAGTAGCTCTGGCAGATAGTGAGTTCTTGTAGTTTTGCAGAACTTTATTGCTTGCTCACACAGTGTCTGTGATTCAGTACACTGTCTTCTGTATGGAACTTGGGAATTAAATCTTTCTCCGGCTTAGGACAGTCATTTCAAGGTTTAACTTTTGAGGATGCCTTGATATGATAAAAAGGAAGGAGAGGTGGCATATTAGCCTTAACTGTCTTTGTTTAATTTTGTTTGGGGGCCACACCAAGTAGCGTTCAGGGCTTACTCCTGGTTCTGCATCAGACAAACCATCTGGGATGCCAGGGCTCAAACTCAGGTCAGCAAACACCCTTCCTGCTGTACTATCTTCTTGGCATGGCTCTTAACAGTTTTAACCTGGAAACAACATCTATTGCTTCTACCTTCGCTTTCTTATTTATTTGCACTTCCCCACACAACCTTACCTTATTGCACAGAGAACTGTAATCTCCCTCATGATCTTGACAGAGAAATAACTGGATATAGGAGCCCATCAGTACGTTCTGTTACATCTAGTGCTTTATACCTATTATAGCAGATTGTAAATATAAGCTGAGCCTAGAATTTTAATAACCTTGAAGCCAACAAAATTTTCTGTGTCATTTGTTTCTAAAGAAAATGTTAATTAATGCACAAAAATTAATTATGTAAAAAAGTTATCATCTTGAGTGTTGCCTAATATAAAGTACAATCTTCCTCCTGCCCCCCCCAAGAAAACCCTAAAAATATCATTATATTGGCCTTCTATTCCAGAGAACTGTTTCTTCAACCAAGAAAGTCATAAAACACAATTAACCATGTCTGAGCTAAAAACAGAACACAAATAAAACTATTCCTTTGGATATAGTTTTCACTTCTAGATGAAGACTCTCAATTATTACTGGAGCATGGAATGTTGTTCTAATCCAAAGATTTTCTTTCCTAAAATAAAATAATGGAATATTGTAGACTTCCACACGCAAGCATTGACGTGTTCCAGGGATATAGAGTGCAGAACTGTTGACCATTGTTTAGAATTAGTTAAGCTTTCTCATACTGCATTCCTCTATGTTAAAAAAAAAAATCTGTCATTTTCTTAAGTATTTATATAGGGTCAAGAAAATACGCAATGCTTTGAGATAGCTTTGATCTTCATTAATCTGTTTATGCAAACCCTAGGCATCACAAAGAAATAGTACTTTATTCTAAAATGCACCTTCAGAATATTCTCTGGCTTATATTCTGCAAATAGGATTCCAACCTGTTCCTGAGATATATTAATGGGAAGATTTTCAGACTTTTTAATTTTTCTTTTGCAGATATTCTGTTCTTGTTAGAGTCCCCGTTGGTCTTCTCTGCTTCTGTCTTGATAGATTCATCCAATATTCACTCTGGATGTGAAATTGACTGATTTCACCCACTTGCCCTTGACCCAGCCCTGCCTGTGTGTTTCACAGTAGCTGATGAGATGTGGTTTGGCTTTAGTAACTGGCTGTATACAAAGGGTGTTCATGTTTTGTTGTTTGCAACATTTTTGAGGCAGTAGCTTTGTAGAAAGACTATGAAGTAGTTATATGCTACTTATCTTTTGGGGTCATTTTTCCATTGGTAAAGGTATTTTGTCTATTAACCTTTCTTGTCATAAGAAATAATCCTGGACTGCTTATGTCTGTCATGATGTTTCATTATTGTCTCCTTATATATTTGCATTTTATACACCTTTGACTACAAAAAATATATTTTCTTCAGCTTTCTTCCCTCTGGTGAATGCAAAACTATATGAGCTGTTATTCTCTTTCTAGCTGCTACTTGTATATGAAAAGATTTACTTGAGGACCTGGAATGATAGTACAGTGGATAGGGCACTTGCCTTGCACTCAGATGACCCAAGTGTCATCCCCAGTACCTCCATATGGTCTCTGAGCCCTGCTGAGCATGGTCCCAGAGTTCAGAGCCAGGAGTAAGCTCTAAGCACAGCCTGACGTGGCCCTCCCCTCAAAAAACAGAAAACATTTACCTGCAACTTTTCTTTTTTCTTTGTAACAATATCAAGAATAAAACTGATGTATCAGAGAAATAAATATGATAACCTCTCAGTACCTGTATGGGCAAACCATAATGCCCAAAAGGGGAGCAAGAAAGAGAGAGAGAGAGAGAGAGAGAGAGAGAGAGAGAGAGAGAGAAAGAGAGAAATAGAGAAGAAAAGTGCCTGCCATGGAGAGAGACAGGCTGGAAGTGAGAGATGGGAGGTGAGAAATGGGTCATTGCTGGTAGGAAATGATGGGTGGGTGTTGGGACATTGTATCACTGAAACTCCAGCATGAACAGCTTTTTAACTGTGTAGCTCATGATGATTCAGTTAAAATAAATAAATAAATAAATAGATCACTGTCACTGTCATCCCATTGCTCATCAATTTGTTCGAGCGGGCACCAGTAACATCTCTCATTGAGAGACTTATTGTTACTATTTTTGACATATCCAATACACACGGGTAGCTTGCCAGGCTCTGCCGAGCGGGCTTGATACTCTCGGTAGCTCGCCGGGCTCTTTGAGAGGGGCGGAGGAATGGAACTCGGGTCCGCCTTGTGAAAGGCAAACGCCCAACCGCTGTGCTATCGCTCCAACCCAAATAAATAAATAAATAAATAATATACAACTGATGTATCGGCTACCTCTATAAAAGCTTAACATTTTAGCATGTATTCTTAACTCCTCTTTCTGTCACTCTTCCATTTAAAAAAAAAATTCCATACAGAATTTTTTTCTGGAGTCAAACATTCTGTTGAGGGCTTGGAAGGCAGAGCAGAGGGCTGGGAGGACAATCAGATCCCACGCCCTCAATCTGTCTAGGATCTTCCTAGTTGGAGGTTGTCAACAATAACGGCTCTCAAGCTTAGCCTGCCTCAAAATCACTGCAGAGCTCTGCAAACTTAGATTTCTCCAGAGTATCAGAATTGAATGTATTAGCCAAAGTTCTCTAGAGAAACAGAAACAAGAGTGATAGAGAAAGAAATACATTTGTAACATAAAGGGGATTTTAAATTCTATTTTTATCCTGTATAAGCTACCCATGGCGTATTTGATACACCAAAAACTGTAACAAGTCTCACAATAAAGACATTACTGGTGCCCGCTCAAGCAAATTGATGAACATTGGAATGACAGTGCTACAGTGCTATTTTATGCTTTATGTTCCTTTGGATACATTTGTAATCGTTTTTTCTTTTTGGGTCACACCTGGCATTGCACAGGGATTACTCCCGGCTCATGCACTCAGGAATTACTCCTGGCGGTGCTCGGTGAACCATATGGGATGCTGGGAATTGAACCTGGATCAGCCTCGTGCAAGGCAAATGCCCTAATCTCTGTGCTATCATTCCAGCCCCCATTTGTAATATTTATATTGTCTATGATAACATCACAACTATCATTAAGCCTTGGTGCTCTATTTCAGCCATTTAAGTAGTATTGGTTATAATCCTTTTAATCAGCAATTTCCTTTCCTTTCCACCTGGCTGGGGTGTTTCTCTTGAGCTGGATGTCTCCAGCAGTGTTTTCTATTGTTTCAATAAGGTATTACTAGTCAACTTTTTCAGCTTTATGTTCCCAAGGAATGTTTTAGCTTTAATACAAGAATAACAACTTAGATAACCAATTTTTAGACAATAATATTTCTCCTCCCACAATTTTATAAATGTAGCTCCTTTATTTTCTGGCAGAAAAAAATAAGGAAGCCAGCCTCATGGTTTTCCCCATAGACTAATGTGTATTTTCTTTAGTGGCTAATAAAATAATTTATTTGCTCTTGTAATAAGAAAATGTAGCTTAAATAATATTTCTAGGAATGTATACTCTTCATGCATTGACTTTTTACTACCACAAGCAACCTTAGATTTTTGTCTAATACTAAATACTTTCTCTGTTATGTCTTAAATAACCACTTCTGCCCAAATTGGTTATTTATTCCTGTCCAGGCATTGCAATCTCCTCATTATTTTAACCTTGTCCATGTCCTTTTCTTTTTTCTGAAATACCTCCTAAAACCAGTTTACTCATTGCTAGTTTAGTTTCTGCATTTTACTTATCTCAATGCTGAACTTAATTCTATTGTTGCAATTTTTAACATATTAAAAATGTTTCTCCTCTCAACTCATTTTTCATTCCTAACTTTTCTAGCTATATATATAATTTTTTCATTTCCATTTTTTATTCTTTTATTTCATCTATATAATATGACACAGTCATATTATCCTGGGTGGGTTTTAAAATCCAAAAAAGCTCCACTATAAAATTTATCTCTGGAACCCATAGTAATTGTTTTCCAAGACTATATTGTTTCTCTACTTTTTAAATATTATGTTCTCTATACACTTTTATTTAGTTGGCACTAGTTAACTTTTCCCCATTCATTCATCCTTTATTATGGAAAGGCAGGTTTTACTATAAATAGCATATATACTTTTAACTTGCTGTTTATCTAATTGCTGATAGAATTTTCATTTGAAATCTGAAGATCAAGTATTTGATAATGATTCATTATAGTAACCCCCCCAAAAAAAAACACCAATCCTATTTTTAATTGTTTTTTTAGCATTTTTGTACCGTCAGGAGAAGACATCTAGTCCCACTGCCTGTTTATCTTTTCATGATTGACAACAATTTCTCCATAGCCATTCTTCCTGTTGTTGTTTTATTTGCTTGTTTGTTTTTGGCATACAAAGTCACGTGCATGACAGATTTGCTCCCTAGTAAACAGTAGGAAAACGGGTCCCCCAGTATTCACTAGAACTCCCAGAATACACCACCTCTGTGTCAGAGGTTCCTTCCTGACCTTCTAGACGCAAGCACTCCCGGTCACACGGCAATATGGGTGATTTTAGTCCAAGAAATGATGTAAGAAAGCAGTAATTAATGCCAGGGAAGATGTCGTGAAAATGGTTTCAATTATTCTAGAAGTCAGATCTAGGCTGGCTTCCGTTTCTCTGGGCGACATCCCCTGCAGCAGTGCTGATTAGAAGCCCAGCACCCTTCGCCTTTCTCCTGCCAGGATACTAGTAACATGCTTTGCTGGTGACATGCTTTGTTTCCTGGCACATTGTGCGATAAGCCATACTCAAAGTTTCCCGTTTTATAAAAATTAGCCTCTTTTTTTTTCTATTTCACAGACCACGAAGGAAGAAACATCGTGATTTAATGGACTAAATAATAAGAAGATAATGCAAAAAAATTGGCAATTATTTAGACCTAATTGGGTTTAGGACTTAACAGTTGCCTTTTACAATATGCCTTTGCCTTTAGAATTCTTCTCCGGGGTGTGAGGGTAACTCCCTGGCATTCTTAACCAGCCTTAACCAACCTTAGTGCTGGTTCAATGGAAGAGCCTGAAGGGGCAGAACTGATTCAATCTATGGGACCAGAGACCACCAGAGCACCATAGTGACAGTCAGGGGTCATCAGGGTCACCAGGATCACATCCAGCTTTGATTAGGGGGCCGTGTGGTACCAGGGTTTGAACTAGGGTCCTGACCATTAAGTTCTCTCTCTGGCCCCTGATTTGAACTTTTTATTTTGAATTGTGTCTCCGTTGACCCATGCATTTGATACTTGAAGTGCTTTAAGTAGGGAATCCAAGCATTCATTTTCTGAACCCTTAAAGATGAAGCCAAACAGGACTCCAAAGCAGGTCTTCTACTCCTTGGCCATTGCTTACCTACATAGCCCTTAAAAACAAACAAACAAACAAACAAAAAACAAGCTGCCGAAGGTTGTTTTTATTATCTAGCAGTTGCTGAGGAAGTTAAGTGACATAATACATTTAAAACATGGCAATGCCCTTTGGAGGGTGGTGGAATCACTCAGTTTTACAAACAAGATGGCAGATGCTCTGAGTCTGAGATAAGTTGTAAGCACACAGCGGGTCTAAAGCTGCCACACCAGATCATCTCAAATTGAGAGCGGAGGTTCCATTCTAAATTGCTACACAGCACATACGCCTGTGCACACACACAATGCATCCCACACACACGTACACTCATGCACACGCTCAGCTCATTGACCAAATTCCTTTCTTTCCTGCTTCCTCCACTACCCTGGGTATGTTAACTCGAGGGAAGCTCAGTTTTTAGGGCCCGGCTGCCAAATTAGATTATGTGTTAAGCAGTCAGCTGTCTCCCAGTGCTCCATCACACACTTAATAAGCATTTCAACAAAAATTAATTGATGAAAATATATGCCAATCAGCACCAAACTGACAAAAACAACTTCTAACCCTGCAGTTAAACACGAGCAGATTCTGAAGATAGAACTCTGCTGCTGGTTTAAGCAAATGGTCCCCTCTTAGGACCATTTCTTGTTTTTTTGTTTTGCTATTTACCAAATTAAGTATGCATTTTACCTTACCTTGCAAAGTAGATGTCTAGTTGCTGTCACTTACTATAATCCCTCTTATAAAGTCAGACCCTCAGAATACAAATTACGCATGTTCTGTCCAGGAAAATGGCAGTGAGCAAAGAGTTAGTAAGCCTAGTGAAAATCAAACTGATTAGGTGCTTACCTGTAATAATGCCTTTCCTGTAAATGCCAAGGCATTTGCATGCCTGAAGATTCAGTGACATTAACCTAAGTTGAATCAGCTTCAAAACTACTGATGAGTATTGGAAAATCAATTTGGGTCCTAGTGAGAGTCTTTTATTCTGCCCGTCATCAGCTCCCTCTACACTCTTAGGTAAAGTGTTGGCACAATGAGGCCTCCATTTTCTTAGACATTTAATTCAGACCTAACAACCAGAATGTTGTGATAAAGACTGCAACAATCAAGTTCTTTGAGGTACAAAATCTGAACTAGAGCTCATTTCACTAGGGATTTGACCTAAGCTATCTTCTGGCCTTCTTTTGTCTCTTAAAATACTTGTCCCAATACTCCAAGATGATCTCATCTCAAGATATTTATTTCATCTACAAAGACTATTTTTTCCAAATAAGACAACATTTATGGAGTTAGGCTATCAGGGCATATGCGTATCTTGGAACTCAGAGACAGGAAAGCACGTTCAACCTACTACAGTTAAGGGCCAACGCGATAGTACAGCAAGTAAGGTGCTCAACCTGCATGCGGATGACCCGAGTTCCATCTCTATGGTCCCCTGAGCTCACCAGTAGTAAATCCTGAGCTCAGAGCCAGGAGCAACCCCTGAGCATCAACCAGTATAACCCCAAAACCTAAAAAATGAATTTTAAGAGAACCCATTACAAAAGAAAGTATTTTAGGCCTTTTGGACATTAATGTTAGAACTGTATTATGTGCTAACTGCTTGATTGCCATTATAGCATACAAGAAGCCAGACAATACATAAGTAAATGAGTATGACTATATCCTAGAAATATTTAATTTATGGACAATGACATTGGAATTTCATAAAATTTTCACATTATAACATTCTTTTTAAAATTTTTATCAGATATTTTGAAAGTACAAAAAGTGTTATTCACCCACAGATTATGTACATTTAAAAAAAAAAACAGGTAGGGGCTGGATCAATACCATAGTGGATAGGGCGTTTGCCTTGCACGCGGCCGACCCAGGTTCAATTCCCAGCATCCCATATGGTCCCCCGAGCACAGCCAGGAGTAATTCCTGAGTGCATGAGCCAGGAGTAACCCCTGTGCATTGCCAGGTGTGACCCAAAATAACCAAAAAAAACCAGGTAGCACTGTAGCACTGTCATCCCCTTGTTCATTGATTTGCTCGAGTGGGCACCAGTAATGTCTCCATTGTGAGACTTGTTGTTACTGTTTTTGGTATATAGAATATGCCATGGGTATCTTGCCAGGCTCTTCCATGCAAAACAAAACAGATAGTAAGTCAAACTTGAACTCTGGACCATAAATTTATGTTTCTCAGTTTAGAGTAAAAGATTTTAAACCATTTTTATTTCTTTTCAAAGATCTTCAATAACTATTATAAGACCAACTCGCTTTTCTCTGCCCTCATTACTATAAATGTTATAAGCACTCTCGTTTTCAAAATTCTCTCTCCAATCATGTGGAGACAGATGATAAGATTGTAATGTAGTTTCACAAGAAATAGGACCAGGAGGGTAATAAAGTCAACTTCCCAAGACAGAAGGGTGATGGTCTTGACCTTGCTATGTATATCTGAAATATATCACCTCTGAGGAAAGGTTGGCTTTTGTTGAAGGAATAGAATCTTCTACAAATGAATTTAGCAAATGAACTGCTGGTATATGTTGGGGGTTTAAGGAGATATGAATGAGTGGTTGTAGGGAGTTAATGAACATCAGTGAGGGAGAGAGACGGGGAGGAGAGAAAGATAAAAGAACATGCAAACACAGGAACGGGGAGCAAGTACTACTAAAGGAAAGAAGAATAGAGACAAAAGATGAAATGAGAGGCCGGAGAGATAGCACAGCGGGTAGGGCATTTGCCTTGCACATGGCCAACCTGGGTTCAATTTCCAGCATCCCATATGGTTCCCTGAGCACCGCCAGGAGTTATTCCTGAGTGCAGAGCCAGGAGTAACCCCTGAGCATTGCCAGGTGTGACTCAAAAAGGAAAATAAGAAAATGAAATGAGGTTGCTTATGGCATGACAGGAAATTAAAACCAGGTCTACAAGGAGAGCTTAAGGCTTATTCAGCCATCCCAGGAGAGGAGACACTTAGAGACATCTCAAAACTGAGGACAATTGAGATGTGTTAGGAGTAGAATTCTCCAGAAAGGAGATAATCCCTGAGTGCTGAAAGGTGGACTGAGCAAGGATGCTGGGATGTGGGAGAGTTTGTGAGTCTTTGTTTTTGTTTCATTATATACTTTACGTGAAAGATAAGGTGTATCAACCTTCCAAATTCAAGCTCAGGGTACTTATTCTGCTTTTTCTTTGGCATAAAGAGATGGAATAGTAGAGGACTGTGTCCCCTACAGTGTGGGATAGCACAGTCTGCAAAGCATAGAGGGCCAGAGGGAAGGGAGCTTCCCCAGGCCAACCGCCAAGACAAAAGTGGGAAGTGAGCTGGACACAACCTCTGATCGGCAAAGAGTAGACCAGGAGCTGGACAGAGCTTCAGAGAGTATTTAGGGAGAATCTTCCAATAGTGACTGTTCAGGCTGAGCAGGCAGGAAGTGAAATAAATGTCCAGAGACGGGAGAATTAGGAGCTTTGGCCACCACCCAGGCAGCAGGGAGTGTGGTCAGTTCTGCACTGATCATGGAAGGGAAGGAAACCCTGTCAGAGAGAGGCTGGCTGGGGAGCTGACAGCTGGAGTCTCCCACCCACACTGTGTTGGGTTGGGCCCCGTATCTCCCATGTTCTTGCCTCTCTTCCTGTGGCCTGTGGTTCCAATTAGAAATCTTTCCACGCAAGCAGCTTCAGCAACACAGTTCTCCCTTATGACCTGCAACACCTGGAGATTCTGACAACTCCCCCAAAGGCCCCTCAGGGCTGTTTCATTCGGAGCTTTTACAAGAATGAGCATTCTTGAGCAATAATGAGAAACCAAGCTCTAGGATTCCAGGGGAAAGTGGGAGCCTAAAAGGCAGCCTCCAGCTCAATTTTTCTGCTGGTCAAATGCTGCCTCAGGCATGTGGAGTGGGCACTGATTGGGCACAGCAAGTTCCCCACGTCTGCCTTCCAATTAATCAGGAACCAGCTGGTTCAGCCGTTATTAACACCCTGTAGCAAGGCTGTTCCCTTACCGTGATGGAGCGTGTCCTTCTACCTCTTGGACCACCCCAATTATTTTATTCGAGCAATATCTTGAGTCAAAGCTGAGGAATCAAACTGAGGAGTTCTGTCCACAGTGCATTCCAGTAAGATGTTAATGAGTCCAAATAGAGTACTTACGTGACACTGATGACTTAGAATTAGCAAGAGTTCAAAGGAAGGATGTGTGAGTTCAAATTCTTGCGCATAGGGCTGAAAACCACTTCTTCCCTTTTGCTTTCTACATTGTCCTATGTGGATCCTCTGCTCTGACAACTTGATGATTCTACATGCCATATGGAAAAAAAATAGGGAATCTGTTGGGGAAATTTCAGAAATTTTGCTGGTGTTTCTCCATCCATGGTACACTAAGTATTAAGAGATGTGCTGGCTTTCTTTCCCTTTCTGATCCTAAAAATAAATCCTCAACTTTTACACCTGAAAATAAAATGACCCCACTGAGGCCAGTGACTTAGATGATTTTCTCTGAGTGTGGTGCCCCATTTCTTGGACTCTCGTCCTGCAGCGATCTTCCTGATCCTGCATTCAAGAAAGAACGTCCAGAAGATTCCTGTTCTGTATCATGAATCCTTCTTAGACTCAATCAAGTCTCATGTTCTAATTATGTTTAAATTGATTCTGACCCTGGTGACATTTCCAGCCTGCTTTCCTGCTGAATTTTTGCCTCACAACTCTTACAAGAGGTAACCCCACCTTTCTTTGGGATTAATAGTGCTTGGATCACCTCTGGAGACTGGTAGAGTATAAGGTAGAACCCACGCTCCAGTGAGCACCACCATCCACCCCGTTACATGTGAGTCATCCTGAGCAGAATCAGGGAGGGAGATTCAGAAAGCTGTAATTTATACGCCTATTTGGTGGTACATATCAATCATGAGTAAACATTCAGTGGGCATTTACTCTCTACTAAATATTAAGTTGTTTCAGAGTTATGAGTCAGACCTCTAGTCCTTCATATCTCAACCTCTTGGCTAAACTAGCAGCCTGATTGCCCTTTCTAAGATTCCTGTAGTGCCTTGGACATATGTTTATTAACATCCTTACCTCACTGTATTAAGTGCTACATTCCTTCTCTTTTCCACAGAACTTCTAGTTCTCCAAGGAAACTCAGTGTCTTTTGTCTTTGTGATTCTTATTGCAAAAGTGCCTTCTATGTCACAGATACTTAACAAATATAATTTTTAGATCCAAAGGAAGGAAGGAAGGAAGGAAGGAAGGAAGGAAGGAAGGAAGGAAGGAAGGAAGGGGTCTAAGTCCATAACATTATGATCACTTATTAATTGTCACCGAAATGTTCCCACCAAGGGTCTGCCAATAAATTAATGGAGGATATGAAAGAAACAATGAAACGATCCACCAAGAAAATACAGGAAGAAATGAGAGCAGAAATTTCAAAATGACATGTATAAAGGAATCGGTAGATGAAATAAAAAACCCACCAAGAGCCTGGAGCAATGTAAACTGTGCGGCCAATGGAGATCCCAACAATAGCGAGGAAAGACAATTGAAATGTCTACTTCTCTGGGTCATGTGCCAAGCATCTCGGGGTTATGTTTGGTGGCAGTACTTTCCAAGCAAGTTCTGGGAAGGAACATGGTGCTTATTTAAGTGCTGGCTGGCATCTACTTACACAAACAGGAAAACATTCTGCCACCTCACTTGATCGGAACCGGAGTTCTACTCTCCATTCGACAGCTGAAACAATGCATGGCATTGCAAAATATTTCAGACCACTTGGCTTCCCTGGCAGCTTAGTTTGCGTCAGTGCAGAAGCACAGAGCAGATTATGTTTCTGTGTTAAGAAGCCTGCAGAACCTGCCTTAGGATGAAAAACGAGGACTGCAGAAGAGGCAATGGGAAAATTGTTCAGGACCATTATCTCAGTGCCATGTCTTTAGCAGATTTCATGGAAGATGGCCAGCACTAAAAATAGTGCCATCTGTTTATGCACTGCTTTCTAGTTTATAGAATATTTAATAATAGTTAGTACACTTATTTTCTGCATCTGCAACTCTACTTTATAGATTAGGAAATTGAGACTCCTTTGGGACTGGTGACTTCACGTAGTCGCTGTTAGATGGTTATTAGCTTCAAAAGAAATTCAGTAATTCTCAACTAAGCTTTGGCTTTCCCCAGTTTCCCTGAAACACTCCTGCTATTGTGACCAAAAATATTCTATGGACTCTTCCGTTTTCACCTTGACCCACTCTCCATAGCAAGTGACCATGTGGACTACTCCATATTTCATGATAAATAGGAATTAATCTTTCTTTTGCCTATGATGCCACTTCCCCTGCATTTCCTCCTGCCTTAGACCGCACCTCTCAGTCTCATTTGCTGGCACTTTTGTCCCCATGTACCTAGCGGTGCTAGTGTGCTCAAGGATTTGACCCCTGGCCCCTTTATCTTTGTGATCCATATTCCCTGGGGGGATTTCATCGATGTCCATGGCAAAAACCGTTCATGCTACATGGTAGCTCCTAAATCTCAGTTTCCAGCCCAGATCTCTCATCTGATATGTTTGTGTTTAGCATCTCTCCTCCTTAAAGTACAATAAGAGTCTCAAATTCCACTCACAAAATTTTTCTAAAATTGCGGTATTGGATGCCCATTCAGAAACATATAATGCTTCTTCATTTTCATTATTTCTTTCAGTAAAGGAACATTCAGAAGACTTTTTTAAAAAAATATATAGTCCCTACAAATTTCATTAAACATTTGCTTCTAAGTGTATATTCTTCCATGGCCATCTTGTTTCTCTGTGCTTTATAATTGGACATAATGAATATGAAAGTTAATGAATTCTACACTTTTAAAATATTTTTTGAAATATCTATTTATACTTGATTTTTCACTTGACTTTCTTCACATTATTTTGGCTTGATCCTCCTTATTTTTTCCTCTTAATTGCATTGGCTAACGCTCCAAAAACAATATTACCACTGGTAATAATGATCATTTATGTAGTTCTGAATTTAATAAGAATAGGTCACTTCTATTTTTCATCATTAAGTATAAAATCCTTTCAACATTAATTTAAAAATATACTTTATTAATGCCATAAATTTTAGATGTCCTTTACATTCCAAATAAAATGAACATAATTTTTTTCTCCTTTAATCTAGTCATATGATAAATGATATTAATAGAGTTCCCAAGATTAAGCTGTTTTGTAGAAATTTTTTTCTAAAGAGGCCCTTTTAATATAAGAACTAAAAATTTCATTAGCTCAATGATAGTAGTCTAAATTTTTATTTATTATTGCTTCCTAGAATTCCTGTTATTTTTTAATCTTCAGAATCTTTCCCCTAATATTTCTTACATTTTTATTACATATATATGTATCTTTGAACCATAATCAGCAGTGGTGCTGACTTACCCCTGGCTCTATGCTCAGGAATCATTCCAGGACTGTCTATGTGAAAGGTAAATGCCTTAATCCCTGTACTACATCTCTCGCCTATTCTTTCATCCTTTCCTTCTGGATTTTTGAAAAACTTCTCAAACTTTACTTATTAATATGAGTCTTATGTCACCACTTGAAAATTAAAAACTTGAAACTTAAAACTTGAGTGTACAAATGTAAAAGATAATTTACATTTTGAAAATAAGCAATGTTTCCCAATATCAAGTTGAATAGGGAAGAGGTCAAATCAAGGCCCTGAACCAACTTTATTTTAAATCTCATGCTTTCTCTCACTTTGGAAAGTAAGGTGGTCTTGGGAGAACACTGACTCTTGATTTTTCAGATCCCTTTCTTCTTTCAAGCTACTGAATCATTCATTCTATGTATCTCAGCACTTATCTGTTGGTCCACCTTTCCTGAGAAAGTACTCTTCAGACTTGTGAGTTAAACTGATTTCTACCAGAGATCTTGCTGATACTTAGTCAATCTTAAAAGCTTGAGAAAATTAGCCTGTAGCTTTAGTTTGTAGGAATGTAGAGTCTGTGTGTTTTTAAAAATGGCTACAGCTAGAGATGTTTGCACAAAACAGAATCTTATACATTGCTGAAGATTTTTCCCAGTCCTTGGTGAAGTCCATGTTTATCTCAGAATCCCACATGCTATGTCCAAACTCTATCACACATGCATCATTTGGAGAGGGATTTCTATCAGCTCCTATGGCATTTCTTAATCATTTATGAAATATTATGCGGGGTTCTTTGTTCCAGTAGCAACCCTACAGGGTCCTGTCTGTCCCTGATGCTGAAAGTTAGAAACATTTGTGCCAAATTAGAATCCCCCTTGATTGTGGAAACTAAACGGACATAGAGCTGTGATGGAAGTGAACACAGTGGCTCATCCACTATGGTTTGATGTCAGCCAACCACCAGGTGACCTGGGACTCAGCACAGGTGTTCAACCTGACACAGACCCTCCACAATAGGGTCCTGCTCTGCCAGCTGCTCAACAAACTCTGGGCATGCTCTATCAACCTCAAGGAGATCAACCTAAGGTTGCATATGTCCCAGGTGCTGCCAAGAGACACAGGCAGGTATGTGTTTGTCAGCGTGAAGATTGTTACAACATGCCAGTAAACCAAAAGCTTACATTCGGTATACTGGGAAAGCCTATAAAGGCCATTAGAGGCTGCCCCAAAAGCCTCCACCCCTCTCGGAGAGCCCGGCAAGCTACTGAGAGTATACCGCCCACACGGCAGAGCCTGGCAAGCTACCATGGCGTGCTCGATATGCCAAAAACAGTAACAATGACAGTCCTCATTCCCCTGACCCTGAAAGAGCCCCCAATATGCCATCGGGCTACACTAGCACGCGACAGGGATGACTGGAGACGTTACTGGCACCCACTCGAGCAAATCTATGAACAACAGGATAACAGTGATACAGTGACAGTGATATAGTGAAGAAAATAATTACAATAGGAGACTGTGCCGAAGCAGGGAGCTTCACTGCTAGGCATATGGTGAATCCTCCTCTTCTATAGCTGCTATGGGTACCTCTCTTAGAGTATTCTCTTGCCACTCTGCCTGTGGCTATTTCTGTTTAAATACCCTCCAGGGGTCTAGTAGATGTACCCCGCTGACCCACTGACTGATCAACTTATAGGTGCTGACTTGGGGGAAATTGGTCCACCAGCCAATGGAGACCATTGATATTTTTACAACATATTAGGCAGTCTAATGCTGTAACTGATTGATCTTTAGTGCAAAATTCCTTGGGTTCAAATACTATCTCTTCCAGTGTCTGTGGGGCTGATGGATTTAGTGACCTTCCATAGACACTGGTTTTTATCTGTAATCAGTGAGCAGCAAAAGTCCCTCAGTATGGCTGATGAGAATCCTTCTCCATGGAATCCTCAACCTAAGCATTACAGTCAATGCCTGCCTGTAGTAATTCGTTAGTATACATACACAAAAGCAGTGTACACCTTTGGTTCCAGAAGTACACAATTCTACACTTTGTTCCAGTTCATCACTTTGTAACCTACATATCTTTGGCTTATCTCATTTTTCAAATATCAAAACAGAATGAGTAGAATGTGGGCCAGAGCAATAACACAGTGGAGAGGGCGTTTGCCTTGCATGCAGCTAACCTTGGTTCAATCACCATATGGTCCCCTGACCACTGAGTCATTCCTGAGGGCAGAGTCCAGAGTAATCCCTGAGCATCGCCAAGTGTGACCCAAAAAACTAAAAAAAATAAAATAAAATAAATTAGTAGAATGTTTAGAAACCAATTTCCATCTTTGTCCCTGTAGTTATATGCTAGTTGTTTAGAAATAAAGTTAACCATTTTACTCCTTAACTTAAATCTTTGAATAGTCATCCATACCAAAGAGGGGAAATTTTACACAAGGTCTAGGAATCTTTAACCTTTCTCTAAGTGAGGCATCTTAGCGGCACCCTGTAGCCCAACCAGACCTTTTCAGTTCTTCTCGGGAGCTCACTTGGCAACTCAGAACATATGAAGTATCCCAACAGGAAGCCCTCATCCCTCCCCCTTCTCAGCACCCCTACACATCAATTGTTCTACTGCCGTTCTGAGGGCTCACTTCATACATCACCTCCTCTCAGAAGATGCATGAATGATTTCCTCTTGGCATGTGCATAGTACAGAGTGCAATTTTCTCTACGTGCCAGGAGACTTTCCTCCCAACTTTGAATATGATTGAGATAAACAAGGATAATTGTCTGAAACTACAAGTGATGGCTTTGGAATACTCCCAATCATTATCTTGGAAGTAGGGACCCTAAATCTATGTTTATAAAACAACTGAGGTGATTAGGTGGATTTGCTCCTGCTTACCTTGCCTTATTCCGTGCTTAGCATGCTCTTGTTAGCTCTCTCTCCTTCTGTTAGTGTCCCTTCCTCTCCCTAATAGTCCAAGAATATCTTTAGAGTAGTCCCCACATTATTCTTTTTAATAGAGGCTACACCTGGAAGAGCTCAGGCTACATAAGCCAGCAGGTGGTCTTTGGAGCAGTGTCCACCCATGAAAGTGTTCTAGGGGTGCTAGGGCTCTACCCTGAGGTCCTCCAGGGGCCAAGAACTGCCAGGGACTGAACTCAAGGTATCAAAAGTGTCAGGCATTACCTTCTACCAATGTCCCCTGTCTCCCCCTCCATACCCCAACCTCCAGCCTGAAGAGTAATGGGCACTTGTGAAGGGATTGGTATTGGAACAATATACACCTGAAACTCAATCATAAATATCTATGTAACTTTGTAAAACAAAAAAACCCACCAAGATCATGAGCAAAAACAATAACAGACAAGGCTCAATTCACACCAACCAGCCCAGTAAATGCTCAGTGAATGACTTCAGTAGCACCATTGTGAGATATAACAATGATCACAAATTGACTTTTATTAATCTTAGTTTTGGTAATTCCATTTGCCTTAATGTTATCATAATATAAAATAAATTCATTTGTACCTGCTGAAGGGGCAGGAAGGGTGGTGGGTGGGAAACTGACAACACTAGTGGAGAGAAGGGCACATCGGTTGTGGGACTGGTGTTGGAACATTTAATGACTGAAACAACTGTATCATGAAAAACTTGGTAAATCAAGGGAATTTTTATTTTACAAATAAAAAAGAGTTGACTGACTCTTTTTAACACAGAAAAAGGTGTTAGTCATGTGCTCTGCTTCTTGAACTATGTCTCTGATTCACTGTATCTCATGGGACTTAGAATATCCCTAGAATCTTACACAGTTCTAGGCACCCAAAACCTCCTGAGTAGGGACACAGGGATGTGGGTTATGGTAAAGCACCTGCTTGTAGACATGAAGTTGTAACTCCAATCCCTGGGCAAGTGTCACGTGTGATCCTATGTGCCAAGTGTGATCCTCAGCATTACTACTGTGATTTTCTACACCACAATAAATATGAGAACCCTGTCATACCATAGCCAAGTGTGTGTGAACACTGCAACCGAGTGTGCTATCCTCACACATCACAAAAACAGGAAACAGAAATTGTTTCTAAACAAAGACCTGATCTGAGAGTGGAGGAAATAATCCTTAAGAAAATTGTTTGTAAAACAACTGAAGATGTATTACTGAAAGAATAAAATGTATTACTGAATCTCTTATCATAACTGAATGAATGTCTCCTCCTTAACTCTCTCAGTCTCTAGCCTGTTCAATGTTTCTGCCCTTGCCTGCTGCTTTTGCCCACCTCCATTTGACTTTCGGGGACTTCAGTGAGGAGCTTATAAGTGAGGCAGGACCCATTGTTTCTAGTCTGGCAGCATACACCAAACCTGTTTGCCAGACTTATTGTGAGACTTTCTGTCTTCTTGAGAATGAGCCCCAAGTGATCAGAGGAGTTATTGTGCTATAGTCTTCCCCGGAGATTAAAATATGTGGCAACTTCAAGCTTGGCATGAGGACTGAAAAACAGAAAATCTAAAAAGCTTGTGCCAAGAACTTTACAGGATTTAATGATGTGCTAGACCAGATATGGAACAAAACTGGGAACTTTAGGATGGAGCCACCCTTCCCTCCACCGGCTTCCTACACTGGCTAAGTTACTATAAACAAATCACTCAGCACCCTGTGTCTTCATCTACTCAAGTACAATTAAAATTAATTATCTCAAGGTTGTTAAGAGAATTTCTTGAAATTCTGTATTTGAAAGCACCAAGTACAGTGCAAGAAATGTTTCTTTATTCCTTTTGGCCATATTTTGTGCTGTAACTTGAAGCACTG
Organism: Sorex araneus; assembly: GCF_027595985.1. Taxonomy (NCBI): domain Eukaryota; kingdom Metazoa; phylum Chordata; class Mammalia; order Eulipotyphla; family Soricidae; genus Sorex; species Sorex araneus. The sequence goes on along the minus strand of NC_073313.1, from coordinate 293,781,951 downwards.
CTGCAGAACAGCAGGGAGCAGTCAACGGTCCCATCCCAAACTGAATAATGGACCAGTGGGCAATACAATTGCGGGGAAGCACAGGGAGATTCCAGCCCAGCAAACAGACCACAGTCCCAGGAGGTGTGAAAACAGACCAGTGAGTCTGACCAAGCAAATTACCTCCTTGCAATTCTAGAAATCCTTGTGGGGTTGTTCTAATAGGAGATGAGGAGTCATCTTAGTGTCGACCACTAGAATCTTTGACAGTGAAAATCAAATCAAATATTTGTCATTTGAACAGTGGAAAGATAAAAGTAAAGCTTGGTGCCATCCTTCTCTTGTTTATTTTTTCTAGTTCCTTGTCATTCAGGTTGTTTGTGGAAATGAGTAGATATTGACCAAGTGGAATTTAGGTAACCTCTAGTATTCTGTATGTGTGTGGTGTGTATACATATACACACACATATATATACATTTGTATAAATGTATTATATACATTATTTCTTCACTCATCTCTTCTTGAGCCCTTGAGTTTTCTCTAGGTCTTGTCTATAATGACCAGCACTGAAAATATTTTTTAAGAGTACAAACTATTTCTTACAACACTGTTTTTAGGTTCTTGAGGGAGATCTTGAGAAGTGAAATTGCTTGTTCATATGGGTGCTCTATTAATACATTGTTTTGAGAAATTTCCATACTGTTTTCCGTATCTGAACCAGATAACAGTCCCATCAACAGTGGATGAGGATTCTTTTTTGGCCCAACATTTCTGCCAATGTTGATTGTTTCTACTCTTCCTGGATGTGTGCCATCTCACTGATAAAGTCACAGCTCATTACTGTTTTGATTTGTATTTCCTTGATGGTAAGGGATAATGGATACTTTTTAAAATATATATACTCACTGACTATCTGTATATCTTCTTTGAGGAAGTGTCTTTTCAAATATTCTCCCTAGATTTTGATGGGTTTCCTTGACATTTTTGTTAAGCATTTTATGGTGTGTGTGGAGGGGGGGGAATCCCACACGCAGCAGTGCTCAGAGTTCACTCCTGGTTGTACTCAGGGATCATACATGATGCTGGGGATTGAACTGGAATTGGCTGCATGCAAGGCAAGCACCTTATCCCCTGTACTCTTCTCTAGCCCTAGTTTTTGTTGTTAAGTTTTGTGAGTGTTTTCTAGATCTTGGATATTAGCCCATTGTCAGATATGTGGAGACTGAATATTTTCTTCCAGCCTGTGGTCATCATTTCTAGTCCCATCTGCTTACTTTTGTTTGTTTGCTTAGCCAATAACATTGAGTTATCGAAGGTGCCTCTAGAATCAATATCCTGTAGAGTTCTGCCTATGTTTTTCTTGACATAATTTATGGATTTTGGTCTGAATAATGCCAAGGTCTTTAATTCATTTTGAAATAATTTTTATCTATGGTGTGAGATAGGAATTCAAATTAATTTTTTGCATGTGCCTGACTAGTTTTCCCTATAGTATTTATTGAAGTCTTTCCTTGCTCCATGTTTATACTTAAATATTTTGTCAAATATTGTCCATATACCTCAGGGTATGTGTCTGTATACTTCAGGGTCTATCTCTGGGCTCCTGTTTCTATTTCATTGATCTGAAAGTCTGCCTTTATTTCAAGACCACACAATCTTGATTACTGTAACTTTATAGGAAAATTTAAGTTGTGGGGATAAAGCCTCTCAAATGAGTCTTAAAAAGTTGATAGGATTTAATTTGGCAGAATACAGGCATTGTGTTTTTAAGAGCTCCCTACAGAACCACGTTAAACAGACCAGTCAGGAAGTTCCCAAGAAGACAAAAGCATTTCTATCCAACACACATTTAAAGCGCATACCTCACATAATCCATACCTCACATAATCCGCTTGTGTAAACTTCACAAGCAAATTTTCCTTCCTGGCCCTCATGACACTTTTTGTCATCTCTTTTAATAGACATATACCTGCCCTTACTCTTTCTTCAGAACAAATAAAAAAAAAGAAACAAGGAACAACAAAACAAAAAACAAAACAAAAGGCAGCAAAATGAAACAAAAGGTACTTTGAGAATCTCACCCTCATTTTTTCTCTTTCCCGTGACCTCTGAATTAACTGGGACTGCAGATTTTTGTATACACAGAATATCTATCACAATAGTAAGGAAAGTTGGCCTCTTTAAGAAATTCAGAGCTATAGTTTCCAAAAGCTAAGGGGTGAGACCAGAGTCTTATCTCCACAGAAGTGAAAATCATTCAGTATCCAGAAAAAAATGACTGCTCCATGCCATGGGACTCTAATTTCCATCTGAATGGAAACATGTTGATTTAAAAGAAACTAAAGGAGAATTCTGAATTATCTAACTGTTCTCCCCATTAACAATCTGGATGTGCATCTAGAATTAATGCACAGAGTTTTTATTCCTGTTTTACAGCAGAATTTGGCCAGGGCCCTTGTGTTACCTGATGTTTGATCTTCCCTTTATGCCTCATTGTTTCTCCCTTCTGAATTAGATGTTAGTGTCTTGGCTGTGTCTCAAATAAGCTTACAATTCAGGTTTTTATTTCTCCCCCAGTGGAGCCTCTCAAATCCCTTATCTTCGGCTCAACAGGAAGGAGATTACTTTGTTAACAGAATATTGAATGCTGATGATTTACTTGTTTATATATGGAGAAAAGAACGCTCTGAAATATTCTATTTCATATACAATAGTTCCTGGTTCCTGACTCTCAGGGCAAAGGGGTGGGTGAAATGGAGTTCGGGGTAGGGGTTGCGGGGTGCTGGAGACCCTGTGTAACTCAAGCGCATAGAAAGATGTTGCTAATATATTCCACCTTACTGAGCAGGGCAGGAGGATTGGATAGTGCAAGTGCAAACTGGAAGATCGTGTGCAGAATCTGACACATAGTTTTGCCTTTGTGACCATAGTCGGGAATTCAGCACCATAAAGCCTCCTTTGCACCCTCATTTTAGGAGGAAAACCTGCAGACCCTAAGGGAGACACCCCATCTTGAATCTTTCCCAAGCCCTAATTACAACCTAAAAGACCTATTCACCCTTTCTGCCACCTCCTTACTAGTTATTATTCCTTGAGCAAGTAACTTAATTGCTTTGTGACCCACACTCTTATTTTATGGGTAGAATGGGGATGATATCTAGGTGGTAGAGAAGTTCATAGGAATGTAAAAGCCATAAAGAGTCCAACATAATGTTTGGATAGGCTCATTGATTAAACTTCAACAAACTGAATGCCCAGACAGATTTTAATTTTATTTCTCATTCCTTTGGAAGGCTAAATTATCACTTCAACTGTTTAGTATAGGGGTGAGCAAACTATGGGCTGTGGGTTGAATTCACCCTGTCAATTATATTTTTATGTTGCCTGTGGCTGCTTCCACTCAGATGGCAGAGTTGAATAGCTATAGTAAAGATGACATAGCCCATCATGGAACCACAATTGACCTTTAAGGGAAAAGTCTGCCTACCCTTGGCTCAGCAGGACCTGGGTTTAGAGGCAGACTCAGTGTCTGGCTCCAGAGTGTAAGTGAAAGCACCAAATGGGGAAGAAGCTTCTTGAGCCCATTTCTTACTCTGCCCAAGAGAACACTATTACTGATGAAAAAGAGTGGGGCCAAGCATTAAGCGCTACGAAATAGAAGGAATACATTTTCTGCATTTGACTGATATTTCTCTTAATAATATCAGTGAAAAGAAAGACAAAATCATCATTTTTGAGCAGGAAGGGACCTTAGATGTGATATGTTTTGGTATGGAAATGCTACAAAAATACTGATTTCTGGGTCTCCATGGAAATCAAAAATTCTGACTTGGTAATACTAGAAAGAGAACATAGCATCTCACATTTTCTACCATTCTTTGGATAATGGACGACTGATCCATGGTGTAAACACACAGCTAGTCCACCACCAACCCTTTGCAGTGGGGAATCCAGGTGAGTGCAGAGCCATCAATGTCTGCTAGGTCCTGCATCCTGGTTTGAGGCATAGACATCACAGACTTCCCATCTCCTATCTTCCCAGAGGAGATGTAGAGAACAGATTTTAATGAGAGTAGACACTTAGCAGCCTGTCCTTCCAATAATTCCTGAAACAGCTTCAGATCCCGAAGGATTCAGGGTGCTGGGGGCTGCAGGTTTCTTATGAAGCATCACTCTCATCTGTCCGTTCTTACCTAACCTTATGATTAAAAGAAGGGCAGGGGAGAATTCCTGGATACTGGCAAAGACTAGAGGAGAGAGTCTGAGATGAGCCCTAAGCTGCATGCACCCAGCAGCTGAATGAGCCTGAGTGAACTCCAGAGTGAGTCCCCACTCCTCACTGCAGGAACATGCAATGGCGTCCTGTTCCCATTTGGGTAAGGACCCTTCCCAGATCTACTCACTGCTCTGGAAATAGCCCACCTGGAGATTCAAACTCCTTAGTAGCTCTATGACTATGGGTACACTGCTTAGTATCTCCTTGGCTCGGGTTCCTCAAATGTGAAATGTGGGTCATGATACTAGCTGCTTGTCAGGTTGTTATAAAAACTATAAGTTCCTTGTAAAGCCCCTTTAAATAACACCTGGGGGTTCGCGCTTCGCCCAGATTCGACATGGGTGGCCATGCTTTAGCACGGCCGCTTCGCTGCTGAACGACCAAGATCCAGAGGTGAGCTACACTACTTCTGGTCCCAGCAAGTGCTTGCAGCCATGTCTCTAGACTGTGAACTAAACCTTTGCCCCATGCCAGCTGAAGAGGGGAAATATCCTTCTTCCTCGGTTTTTCTTCCCTTTGTGGGAAGAAGCGGTGTGGCATCTACCATATTATGGGACTTTTAAGCAGGTATGAACTTGGTGGCACGGGAAGGAAGAAAAAAAAATGTGTTTTGAACTTGAAACAGTGGGACGCTTGGGCAGTCTCGGGCTGGGGCCGACACCGGCTCGCACTCCGCCGAGATTCGGCCTGGGTGGCCATGCTTTTGCACGGCTGCTTTGTGCTGAATGCCCAAGATCCAGAGTCCAGCTACACTACATCTGGTCCCAGCAAGTGCTTGCAGCCATGTCTCTAGACTGTGAACTAAGCCTCAGCCCCATGCTGCCCCAGGAAGGGTAATGATGCAATTTCCAACATAAATCTCCTTGGACTTAATTACTAAAATACAGAAATCCTAAACCCCGAGGTAGGATGTAATGGATTCACTCCATGCCACACTTCACCAAAACCGACTTACTTACTTTTTAAGTCTCAGCTCCTCAGTAAATCTTTCCCTGGTCCCCAGTACTAGTGACCCAGATCTCCTTGTTACATAATCTTATGTAAACTGAATGTCTGTTTGTAGTTATGTTGATTATTACCCACAGTAGTTTCAGCTCCCTAAGATTATGGCTAATATTTATAATATCCATCTCTGTATCCCCAATCCCTGCTATAGTACCTAACTCTCCTAGGCTCTCAATGAGTAATAATTCAAATAAAAAAGAAAGAATGGGTGAGTCTCCAGGCTATAATAGACTTATAGGTCAAAATCAGAAAGTTGCCAAAGAGATAAAAGTTCAGGTGAGAAAGATTAGCCCACACTTTGATACGACTATCCATGATCTTTATTATGGCAAGTCTCCATCAGAACACAACTGCATAAGCTGGGTGGAATTTCCCACCTACTTGGGATGAACCTGTTCAAACAAACCCTTAATTTTGAGTCAACAAAATGAAATGTCCTTTCTTGATAAATATACCAAAACAGCCATTCATTTCTACCCGAAGCGAATGCCTTGGAAGGAAAGCAAGAGTTCAGTTATGAACAGAAAGCAGAGTCCACTGCGTTTTTTTTTTTTTTCACTATTCTGAGATACCACCCATCTTGTGGCACACAGCATGTGGTGCATTGGTGGTTAAAATAAATAACCACTGGCACTGATATCTGCTCTCAGGGCTTTCCCAGTCTTGTTTATGCAGAGGACCTCAGAACTGAAGAGGACTCTGCATAGGTCAACCAAATCTTGGGTGTTGAATCTGACAGAGCTGATGGTTTCCAGCTATCCTGTACTGATACATATCCATGAGCACTGGATTTGACAATCTACAATATGTGTCAAACATATTGTGAAAGGGTAATTTTATAAATATGTACCTCTCTTCTGCTCTTCTTAGTCAGTGTCACTGTACTTGAAGAGTTTAAGTTGTCTGAGACATACATGTTTCAAAACCCAGTTTCATATATTACATACTCAATACTTTACAAATGTTTATGTCAAAGATCCATCACAAACAAACAGATAAAATATCTAGGGATCTGAAGTCAGTGAATGCATAAATGAAGGAAGGAAAAATAGACACTAATGTCTGAACATTTGAAGTTTCAGTGGGCCGAAGATTTTCCATTGACCATAGATTCTCTTGGGAATATTTTTCTTGTGCGCCTAAAAGACGAGGGGAAATAGAAGAAGAACACATGTGACCTCTCTACCTAAATCCCAGGGATTTTGTTTATAGAAACTAATTTTATAAATGCTAACTTTAAATAAATTGTAGGAGTGGATTAAAATAAGCTGTTTTTTCTATTAGAAAGTTTGACTTCGCTATTAAGTGCCATTAAGGCATGGGATGAGTTGCTTGACATTCTAAAGATGTTGGATATATACAAATACTGAGAAATTCAGAAGCCAAAGAAAGAACCAATGTTTTCCCAAACACTAAAGTGGTCCATGGGAATTGGTTTTCATCTAAGATTTGATTTGACCTCACCACCTTAATAAGAGAGGACAATTATTAAACTCATCCCAGAGTGCAGTTTTAGTCACCATTTATAATTACTTCACTTGGATGAAAGAGCTGTTGGCACTTTCAACCCAGTAGTAATACAAATTATAAACTTCCATAGCAAAGCTGTAGTCACTCTTATTTCTGTATATAGTTCCTGTCTCTGACCTGTGTCAGTCTCACAGAACTATTTAAGATAGTAAGAGAAACCCTAAAATAATGAAGCAGCCAGGCAGAGAGATAGGGAAGGAAGACCGCGTGGCAATGAGTTCTTGAGAAGTAATAAAACTAACCACTAACCTGAAGGCTGTCAGGATCTACCTTGTGGACTTGTGGACACTGGAACAAGTGTTTGGACTGGAACACTGGAACAATGGACACTGGAACAATCTGATAAGATCTTTACCTGATACCAGCACAGACCCAGAGAAGCTTCAGCAGGAATAGAATGTCTCTTCCCCTGGCAATCACCCTAGCAGTAGACTTTTACCTACATAGAAGTCCCATGAGGGGCAGGTTGAGAGAAATGCTATAAAAGCTAATCTGAACAAAGGAAGCACGTACAGATGTTGCCTGAGCACATGTGTTGCTACCAAATGCATCTGGTGCACAAGCACGTTCGTTGCCTTGCCCACATTTCCCCTCGTGACATTTGACATGTGTTCTTTCATATCTAATGCCAGAATATGTACTGGGATTCTCTCTTAAGCAGGTTTCTCTGTCTCTCTGTCTCTGTGTGTATATGAGTCTATCTGTCTGTCTGTATCTCTCTGTCTCTCCTCCCCCCTATTATTCAAAGATTCCAAATAAAACCTGCCTTGCATGCAGCCAATAAGGGTTATATCCCAGGCATCCCACCCACACTGTCTCTCCAGTCCACCAGGAGTAATTCCTAAGTGCTAAGCCAGGTATGTTCTCTGAGCACTACCAGATATGTCCAAGAAAAAAAGGAATAAATAAAAAATAATAATCCTAAAGGGAGGCAGGTTGGCACTCTGAGTATGTTTAAAAACTAAAAAGCTATATCAAAACTCTTAAAGAAAAAAAAAAGAAAGAAAACTGTCCTACTTCTTTCTGTTGGAATATACCTGTTTTGGTGTCTGGGCAGTACAGAGATTCCAGGACCCACTTAGAATGCAAATCATCTGGCTCACTTGAATACAATAGCTCCTAAAGATGCCTACAGCTATTTGTCAGTTGGCCAGTCACCCAGGGGACTTGAAACCTCCCAGAGTAGTCAAATGGAAAAAGAAAAAAAGAAAAGGAAGTAAACCTTGAGAGGAGAGGCTTCAAAGCTGGCTAAATGGACACAAAGCCACTGAAGCTGCTCAAACAAACATCTTTAATCTGTTTGTGACACCTGTCACCTAGGCACAGAAAAGACACCGGAATATTAGACTTCAACACAGAGAGTCTTTCCTGCCCTGCTCCAGAATGGAGAGGGAAGCTGGGCACAAATCATTGTTTTTATTTTTTACAGTTATTATTATTTTTTAAGACTAGGAATGCAATATATATATCTATATATTTATTAGTGAATCACCATGAGTTACAGTTACAAACTGATGAACTTTAATGTTTGCATTTTGTTTATATCCCTCCACCAGTGCCCAGTCCCCTCCACCAATGTTCCCAGTATCCCTCCCACCCCATTTCCCCACCCCACCCTACTTCTGTGGCAGGGCATTCCGCCTTGTTATCTCTCTCTCCTTTTGGGTGTTGTGGTTTGCAACAGAGGCACTGCATGGCCATTGTGTTTGGTCTATATTCTATTTTCAGAGTGCATCTCCCATCCTGTGTGGGTCCTCAAACTACACTTTATCTGGTGTTCCCTTCTCTATGTGAACTGCCCCTTTCTCCAGCATATGAGGCCAGCTTCCAAGCCTTGGAGCCAACCTCCTGGTACTTACCTCTACTATTCTTGGGTGTTAGTCTCCTCTTCTCACAGTTATTATTATTAATAAAACACCATTTTATTTATTTATTTGGGCAGTGGGGCCACAGCCAGGAGTGCTCAGGAGCTCCTCCTGGGTCTGCTTAGGGGAACTTAAGCAGTGCCAGAGATCAAAGCAAGTCAGAAGGATGCAAGGCAAGTGCCTTAACTCCTATATTATCTCTCCAGAACCAATAAAATACCTTTTGAACCATTGCTATTTGCCTTTCAATTTTTTTTTGTAATAGCAATTTGTATGGAGTTTGTTAATGGAATCTATATTCCTGGTCTCTGAATCCCACCTAACATGGAGGAGGTGAGGCCTTGCTCTATTGTGAACATCCACTGCCCGTGCTGGGCCCAACTCTCTCTTCATCAGTTTCCTGTGCTCCCAACAGGGGCAGGCCATGACTTTCTAGTCCAGAGGATGCCATCATTTCTGTGGGGACAAAGAGGGTCTGTCTTTCTCCTCTTCACTTACACATTCTAAATGACCACATCTAGTGGAGAAAAGCAGAAGAGACAAGAGAGAAGAGCAGAAGAGACAAGTCCTTAGTTGTGATGTCATGCTGGTCCCAAAGGGCCCCTCTATTTCTCTCCCATCTGCATCAGTTCATCCCTCCTGTTTGCTAATATAAACCATTGATCTTTTCCCTTTATATAAAAGCATACACAAAAACAGCTTTCACAAAACCCCTCTCCTTCCCTTCAACCTGATTTTCTCTCTAGCCTTTCCAACATAGATATTCCAGAGCTAGAGCTGGCTTTAAGCACAACTTCACTTGGTCATTCATGCCACCACTTGGAGGCTTAGTGTCCTCATGTGAATATCTCTTTGTTCCTTGTGTGCTGATAACACCTGGGATCTATGTGGCTATGTAGGTGGTTAGGATGGGGATGTCTAATAAAAGGACTTAACTAAGCAATTTCTAGTCCCTTTCCCCATCCTAACCACCTACATAGCCACATAGATCCCAGGTGTTATCAGTACACAAGGAACAAAGAGATACTCACCCTGATCCCTGGCCCATGTTTCTTCTGATTTGGTGAGTTATTGTTCACCTATTTCCTCTGAAGGATCATGGTGATAGAACTTTATCTTTTGAAGACTCTGCCTAATTTGGTTATAAACACATGGATTCTTTAGGTAATTGACTAACCATTCTGCTCTGCAATCATGAATACCCAGCTGCCTAAGATATCTCTCTAAAGCTCTCAATGAGCATAACACACTTTGATGAGCTGCCTATCTTCAAGTCTTTCCTGGATTTATAGGATGATACAGGACTTTTGTTGAGCCTCTATGAAAAACATCCACTCAAAAAGTAAGAATAGAGCTTCCAAATGACCTAATGATTGTACTTCTAAACATTTACCTCCCCAAGCTCAAAAACATTAGTTTGTGAAGATGAATGCACACTTATGTTCTCTGTGGTACTTGCATAGAAATGAGTCAAATATCCAACAACAGATGACTGGATAAAGAAGTTTCAGTATATAAGGACAAATAAAATATTATGCAGGTACAATGAAAGATGAATCTGGGGCTAGAGAGATAGTACAGCCAACCTGAGATCAATTCTTGGCACAAAATATGGTTTCCGGAACCACTCCAGGAGTGATCCCTGAGTGCAGAGCCAAGAGTAAGCCCTGAGAACAGCTGGATGTGGCTCAAAAAATGAAAAATAAAACTTAAATGAATCTTGCAGTTTGAGGCAACTTGGATGAAAGTGAAGGGCATCATGTTAAGTGAAATAAGTCAGAAATAGAGGGACAAAAATAAAGGAATATACCATATTGAACAATGACAAACTCTTAATCAGGGATTATAAAATTGGTATTACCAAGCAGGGATGGGGAAAAGGGAGGATTGAAGACATGGACTGTAAGTAACATAGGGACAATGGAGGGGGGGTGTCTTGGGCACTCTGGTGATGGTGAGACGCAGTAACTGTACAGCAGAAACATAAGCAGTCACTCTATTGTAAATATGGGACCTACCTCTAATGATAAATTTCATTTTAACTTTTTAAGATAACACAAGGGTGATGACAGGACAAGCTTCCTCTGAAGCAGGGAGAAGTAGCTTGCTTCATCTTCAGGGCTGAAAGTCCCAGATAAATTCATACGCATAAGCTAAACTTATAAGATGATTTCTAAATCAAACTTTTGAGATGATTTCTAAATCAAGCAATGAGAAATCATTGCTTCAAGGGATATTAGCACTGTATAGTACCGTCGCACTGTCTTCCGGTTGTTCATTGATTTGCTCGAGCGGGCACCAGTAATGTCTCCATTGTGAGACTTACTGTTACTGTTTTTGGCATATCAAATATGCCATGGGTAGCTTGCCAGGCTCTGCCGTGCAGGCAGGATACTCTTGGTAGCTTGCCAGGCTCTCTGAGAGGGTCGGAGGAATCAAACCTAGGTCGTTCATGTGCAAGGCAAACACCCTACCCGCTGTGCTATAACTCCAGCCTTAATCTACTTAATCTGTTTAAGGGAGATTAAGTAACCAAAAATCATCAGAAAGATGATTTGCCAAAATAAATTATTAGAACTAGATTCTTTCTGATTCATTGTCAGGGGTCATTTTTATTTTTGCTGTGGCACTATACATACCTTTAAGTGTAATTCAACATACCTTTTCCATGGACTATGAAAGAGGGGAGAACTGAGGGCCAGTCTCTTGGAGCTCAAACACCTGTCCCCTGCAGAAGCAACCAACGCACAGGGAAAGAAGGAAGGCTAAAGCGTGGTATGTCCAGAGGACTCTGGGTCAGACCACATCAGACAAAGTGCCTGGGCCCCTCTGGACGAAGATAGGTCCAGTCAACCCCGGTCCTCCCTCTGAGCTTCCTTTTTGCTTAAGGAGGAATATCCCTGTGCCATCCCCACATTAACAGTCTCTGTGCTCCATTCTCTGAAAAAGTCCTGCATGTGTCTGGCATCAAAAGACCCCCAATGCAAGCTTTTAACAACCACTGCCACTCATAACTTAGATCCTCCTTAAAGACAGTGAAACAGATAATCAGGACAGGGTAGTTTGAGAAAGGTGAATCAGGCTTTTCCTCCTCATGCTAACTGAGTCTTGTGGCAAGGAAATTCATTCCAGCAAATCCTAGAAGAGATTTTGTCTATCTCTGACCAATGCATCTTATCCCTTGTCAGCCCACAAGACCACATTTCAGCAATTGCCATCCTTAAATGGCTCCGAGGAATTAGCACATGAGGACTTAGAGGATGAAAAATACTGCTCCATTTTATTTTCCCCATAAAATACGATTAAAGTTGTAAATTGGGTACTCCCATCCCTGACAACAGCTATTAAGCTGACGCCACTGCCACATCTGCTTCTTGCTATTTGAGTATGACTGGGCGTCTAGCCCTGGACCACGCCAGCCACACTGATGGGTGTAAGCAGTGCTTGGTGCCCTGGGCACCCGGTTTTAATGAGGTGCAGGCACTCAGAAGAAACCCCGTAGCCCCCGGACATATGCCCCACACACAGTCTGTTCCCTTGTCACATGCTGTCGCTCAGCCATCACCACCCAGAAAACTGTCTCTCCTTCACCAGGGGCAAATGGAGGCTCTGGGAAATCATTGCTTCAAGAGAGATTAAGTAACCAAAAAAGCAGTAAGTACGAGGCAGGAGAGAGGGAAAGATGTATGTTCTGTGCTGGGGCGCCATGGGCAGAGGGAGCAAGGCTGCAGGGCTTGGAAATGCCGCCAAGGAAGCCCTCCATCTGCTGCGGGCTGGACCACAGGATGGTCTATGAACACAGGCCTGGCGCGAGTTCCCTTTCCAGAAAGACTATTCCCCTCCCGGGTTCTTGCTCTGGCGCTTGGCAGCCTAAGCCTCTGTGTCCCTCACATGTCCTCTCAGAGCTTGGCCCCCTTCTCCATGCTACTCCCAGCAGAGGCCCACAAAACCATGTCTTTTTCCTTTTACCTCTGTCCAGGGAGTAAACTAGTAGGCCCACATCTACTTGCTCAATAAAGGCTTTAGAAACTTGCTAATTAATTATCAGGGGCTGGAGTGATAGCACAGCGGGTAGGGTGTTTGTCTTGCACACACCGACCCGGGTTCAGTTCCCAGAATCCCATATGGTCCCCGAGTACCGCCAGGAGTAATTCCTGAGTGCATGAGCCAGGAGTAACCCCTGTGTATAGCTGGGTGTGACCCAAAAAGCAACATAATAATAATTATAATAATTATAATTAATTAATTAATTTTCAGGACACAATATTTACATTGATGGCATTGACAGTATTGGGTATAGTTACCTCATATCATCACCACCAAGTGCCCAAGACCCTCCCACTCATGCACTGTATCACTTCCAGCCCACCCCCCGCCCCCTTAATCTGGTATCCTTGGCTTATACTCTAGTCCCCAGACTTGATATACCTATACCCTCATTTTTTCACTATACTCCACTATACATTACTGGCACCTGCTCGAGCAAATTGATGAGCAATGAGATGACAAGTGATTCAAGGGATACTCCACAGATGAGTGAGATCATCTTGTATGTGACCCTCTCCCTCTAGTTTATTTTGCTTAGAATGAAACCCTCTAGTTTCATCCAAGTTGTAGCGTACAGAATGGTTCCACATTTTCTTATAGATGCATAGTATTCCGCTGTGTATATATATTCAAACTTCTTTATCCCTTCTCCTGTCTTTGGATATTTGGGAATTTCCATATTCTGACTACAATACTAAGTGTTGCAGTGAACATAGGTATTTATATTTCTGTCTGTAGGCTTACAGTTAGATGTCAAAAAGTGTAATCACTGAGTGATAAAGAAGCTCTGTGGTAAAGATGATATACCTCATTGTTGTTTTCATTTGCATTTCCTTGATAATAAGTGATGATAAACACTTTTTCATATGTGTTTGCCATCTACCTGGCCTCTTCAGGTGTCAGTTTTTTATCTCCCCCCATGTTCGTGGGTGAACTGGTTCCTTTGTTGCTGAACTTTGTTAGAGAGAGGTCTTTAGAATCAATAATTGGACAAGCTCTAATGGGCTATATTATGCCTGGTAAGATATCAAGCAATTCAAAATAATAGAGGCCATAATGCTTGCTCTTTTCTGATAAACATCAAATCACATGTTAGGAGTTGTTATAAACAAGAGCACAGGCCTCATCCTAGACATGCTTCCCTATAAGACCCATTTCATGCCATCTCATCCTTCCAGGAAATTCCATATCACTCCCACTGAAATTCCCCTAACCAACCTGTCCATTCTGAAACAGCCTCTAGTTCCCGTGCCTCCTAGACAGCACAACTCTCCTACCGCACATTGCGCCCTGTATCTTTAGTATCATATAAGTATGTGCCCTTCCTACTAGTCAGGTGATGCCTTTGAAATGTGAACACAGTGAAATCTCACCTGACACATTAGGTGATCAAATTTTGTTTCTTGAATGAATAAATAAAAACATACAGAGGAAATGTAGGTTTGTAGGTACCCAGAAGGAAAATTTTATCTATTATTGACAATGGTTAGGAGAGTCCTGAATACTTCCTGGTAAAGAATAAAGTAAATAGTGGCAGAAGTGAGAATAATTTTAAAAATCAATGTGCAGAGCACAGTTCCTAAACTCAGAGTACCAAGTTCAAACCAATCCCACCATTTGCTGAGTGAAGTACTTAACTTCTCTAAGTCTCGCTTGCTTCATGTGGAAGATGGGTGAAATAACACTGCTTGCCTCAAAGATTTGGCCAAAGGATTAATGTACAAAAAGTCCCTGCGATGGATCTTAACACTGAGCTAGTGCTCAGTCTCTCCACTAGGTGTTTTCCAATGGAAGGGAGGTATGTGAGGCTTTCCCTTTATTTCTTCTTGTATTGCTTGAATTGTTATGCCAAATAGACATAGAGTGGCACGATGGGGGGGGGGGGTAGAAAGGGAGAAGACAGTTAGGAACTTTTTGGTTTGGTTTGCTTTGCTTTTGTTTTTAGGCTTTATTTTGGTCACACCTGGCAATGCTCAGGGGTTACTCCTGGCTCTGCACTCCGGAAGTACTCCCAGCTGTGCACAGAGGGACTGTGACTATATGGAATGCGAGGGATTTAATCTGGGTCGGCTGTGTGCAAGGAAAACATCCTATCTGCTGTACTATCACTCCGGCCCCCAGCTCAGAACTTTTCTTCCAGAAAAAAGAAAATCATCAAGACTTCTACTTCTGGAAAAATAAGACAACAGAACTTCTACTTAATACATATTAAGTATCCTAACTGATGCTTCTGAAATTGACTTTTAAAATACAAATTAGCTATATATTTTAAAAGGAAAAAAACATAACTGTATTATCTTACAAGAAAATAAGGTATTAGTGCTCAGGTCAAAATTTAAATTAAGGTAGAAATTCTAAGTATCAGGTAGAACAGTGAAGCTAACTTTTGTGTAAAAGACATTTGACTTTGACTCTCAGTGTAAAGGGACATTATAAAAAGCCTAAGACTAGCCCAATGTGTGTTGCCTAAGACAAGACATCCTCTCAACACCAAGAAGCTTGGGTCAGAGCTGATCCAGTGGATAGGAAGCTTGCCTTGCATGCAGTTGACCTGGGTTTGATTCCCAGCATTTCCTCATGGGTCCCTGAGCCCACAGGAGTGATTCCTCAGTGCAGAGCCAGGAGTAATCCCTGACGACCATCAGGTGTGCCCCCCCCCAAAAAACAAAACAAAGTAATGATAACAACAAAAATCACATCAAGAAACAAAAGTCTTAAAGATTTTATAAACAAAAACTCTGTTGGCAGGGATTATAAAGAAGATTGCCTTTTCCATCTTGAATCTTGGTGTTGAATCAAAAGAAATTCCTCTGAAAGTTTTCAGTAGAAATGGAGCACAAATATGGATTTACAGACCAGATTCCTATCAGTCAGATAACAAAAAAAATAATTAAATCTCATTCTAAAATCTAGTTCACAGTTGTCCTAGTTAGAAGAGCTGCCAGGTTCTTGACAGAAACTACCTTTATCCCAGGCATCAATAAATTCTCACAAATAAGTTCCAATGAAAATAAGGGTGCTGAACACAAAATGAAGCAGAGTTAAATAAATCGTTATGAGTGAGAATATGCAGTCCACAGAAGAAGACTCACAAAGACTTTGACTCAGGAGTTAACACAGACACAGAATGTACACCATATTTATTATGTATGAAATTGGTTTTTAATCTTGAAAATATGAAAAGTATTAAAAAATATAAAGAATCGCAAAGCATGTTGGAAATAAGCGAGGCCAAATAATAAAAATAAAAATTAGTTGATATAAATCAATGCCTAGGAGTAAATTAGAAATTCTGAGATAAAGATTTATATATAAGAGGAACCCTAAATACATAGAAGAAAACATAGGCTACACTTCACAGACATCAATCACAGATGTCTTTGAAGACTGAACTCCCAATCGTGTGGAAGAAAAAGTAAAATAAGCAAATAGGATTGCATCAAACTAAAAGTCACAAAAACAAAATAGTAATCTAGTATCTGGGAGAAGATATTTGTACATCCGTTGTCTGACAAGTGATTAATATCCAAAACATAGAGAATTCATACAATTCAACAACAGCAGCAACTTAAATATACACACACACAAAATTAATTTTAGGTCTTGCAAGAAATATGTCCTTCTCTCATCAGAAGGGAAAGAGATGTGGAGAGGAGCAGGAGGATAGAACAGAGAGAAAATTCTATCTAGAATTTTGATGTGAGGTGTTGTGAGGCAAATACAAATATCAGTGTGTAAAGCTATGCTTTCAAATTTTATAAAGCATTGCAAGCCAATAAAATTTTGTTTCATAAACAGAATCAGTCAAATGCAAGATTTTTCATAGAAAACATTATTCAAAATTTAGGATGAAGACAAGAGAATTTAAGAGACAAAATGAAGGTTTTGTTCATAAACAAGCTGTGTATCTTTTAAATGCTTTACCTTAGATACTGCTGAATTATACTCCTTCCCAATTTATTTGTCTTATTCTTTCCTTTTTTTTTGTTTTCGTTTTTGGGTCACACCCGGCAGCGCTCAGGGCTTATACCTGGCTGTGCTCAGGATCACGATTGGCAGGGCTCAGGGGACCATAAGGGGTGCCCAGGACTGAATGTGGATTGGCCACTAGGAAGGCAAGTGCCCTACCCTCTGTACTTTCTCTCCAGCCCCAGTCCTTTCCAAATTCTTATCAGTATACTCTGATACAGAAGTTAATCCCTAAAATTATGTTTAGAAAAATTAACACAAATTTTACTGACAGATAGGTTAGCAACTCATGAGAAATTTGATTTACACAATTAAGTCATACAAACCATTGAGCTTTTATTGATTAAAAGCTCAATGATTGATTATGTCTTCATGTTTGCCAGATTTGTATTCAAAAATTACAATGTTCTGGGCCAGAGCAATAGTAGAGAGAGTAGGGTGCTTTTCTACAGGGACAACACGGGCCTGGAATGCTTTTTTGCACCCTCAGGTTATATTCCCAGAAATAGTATTGCAGGGTCATATGGAAGCTCAATTTCTATTTTTTTGAGAATGCCCATATTGTTTTCCAAAAAGACTGGACCAGTCCGTTGCCTTCTATCTTCTATCAAATGTGGTGTGCTACTCTTGGTACATCAGTGGAGTAGAGTATGAAATCCAGGGATTCTAAAGTTTTAAATAGGATAATACAGCTGGAGATGACTTTGGGACCCAGAAACATCTCTTCAGCTTTTTGCTCTCTTCCAAGAATTATTTGTCTTTGGATCATGGCCTTTAATAAGCTTATATGGTGCCAGAGATAATTCGTGGCATGACCATCAGCCTCCAGAAAAGACAGGGAAATGGGGGGAAGTCAACCATTCCCAATTCTGCAAAAGCCTGGAAACTTCAGTCACAAAAGCCGCATACCTGTGTTTTTCAGTAGACTCATTCTCATGTGTAAGGGACTTGTCCTGAGCCTGTGGAGATCAGCTGTGAGCATGGTGGAAATTGAGTTCTGGAGGTTTTCAGCTGCTGGGGCTGTATTGAGCAATACTTATAAAAATTTAATGGAAGTTTGGTTTTATATTTATCAGTGACATTACCACCAAACTTAGTTCAGTTACCCTGAATCATCAAAAAAGATTTGTAAATTTCAATAAGTTATAATTCAAAAGCTTCTATTTCACTTGTATGTATATGATGGCCAACTATGTGTACCACAACCCAGTCAAAGAACATTCTGTTTTTTCCTGGATTTCTGAGGCCACACCTATGCTACAGGGTAACTCCTGGCTTTGCACTCAGGAATTACTTCTCATGGTCTTGGGGAAATATATGTAATTCCTGGGGTTGAATATGGTTAGGTTGTGTGCAAGGCAAGTGCCCTACTCACTGTTTTATCTCTCTGTCTCTCAAGAAAATTTGTTTCCTGTAGGTTCCTTGTTCTAGTAAGAATATTACTTTTAACGTCTATATTCATCTTAGAACCAAAATAAAACTATGAAGTTTCAAAAGGATTTGTGATCATTCTTAAGTGTCCGATATGTCACTTTCCAATAACTTTAAATCCATGACTTGGATCCCAAAGGAATTGAACCATTAGTAGAATTAACAGTTTTTGAAAAACCTGATGACACTAATAACAATTTAAAATTATCTAGCTAATCTTCCAAGTACTTTAGCTCACCAAGCCAACATACTCATAATCATCAACTGAACTTTTATACATATACAAGAAAAATTGAAGCTGAAAATGAGTGGAATTAATTTTAAAAGGTTATTTTACCTAAATGAAAAACATTTCTTCATAACATGATAGGAAATACATTTTCATTGTAGGTCACGTTCTTTAAGCAGCATTATCTTAAGATCACTATTAACTTTTTTTGGTTTGGTTTTGCCTTTTTGTTTGGGGGCCACAAGCTATTAACTTTTGGCCATAGATACTGCTGCTTTTGCGGCAGATATGTGGGTTTCACATATTCTGTGAGACACCTTAGCACCTTAAATGGTAAACTGTGAGTTCAAAATGTGGGTGTGCAGTACATGCATTCAGTGGCCGAGAGCCACCTCCTCAGGCCTCCCCAGCAGAGGAATAAAAAGACAGGGACCACAGACTGGTGGTCAAATATGGCTCAATTAAATCAGAGCTATTAGCATCCTTATAGAACATCTGAATGGGTTCAAGGTACAGGACTGCATGTAGGTGTGATTGATCATTTAAGAGGTAAAGCATATCGATGGAGGCAATTCTCTTGGGGGGATTAACTCAAGGCAATGCTCTGTCTCCCAGGGACATCTGTATTGCTCTTCTCTTTTGCTTGCTACTGGTAAATATTAAACAATTAATTTTACTTCTTGTTAATACTTGCAGTTATGTGGATAAACACAGTAAGAGATATATATTCCAATACTTAGTTCTCTGGGCTACGAGGGGAAACCTGCTGGGCTTTACCATAAATCCCAGACCAGGTACTCAGGCCCCATGGAAGGACAAGCTCTTAAGTCATAATAACTTGCATCAAGGCCATGCTTTTATGCTTTCTAGACTGTCCCATTTCAATGCCAGGGTAGCTTTGCCACTCAACCCAGGTCCATCCAAGTCCCAACAGTGAAGATCTCCCTTTTTTGGAGTGTTAGGAACTATGGAAACCGAAGTCCAAGTAATTATGATGGATGCACAGGAGTAGATATATTTGAGTCAATCAACTCCAAAATACTAGGAACATAGCATTACGGTCTTTCTGTGTTTAAGTAAAGAACATTGCTCTATAGTAAGATATGAAAAGTTATAGGGGAAATATAAGAGCAAGTAATTTACTTCAAATACAAAGCCCAGAATCACCTAAGTAACCAAACCTGAGTTGGGAGATAGTGACAACGAGAGATAAAGCACAATAAGAGTTAAAGATAAACTCAGGGGATTCAAGGTGCTCGCAAGAGCACTGTAAGTGTGTTTGGGGTAGGAAAAGTGGGCAATTCACTGATGAAGCCTAAAGCACTTAGGGTTAATATTTAACAGTAAATGTTTAAAACTAGTCCCACAAATTACATATTCATGATCAACTTTCATGAAAAGCAGAAATCTAGCCCCAATATTTTTTTTATTAAAAATACTTTTTCTCTGCTCTACTTTTTTCTTTTTCCTACTAGGCACTGTGGTTTATGATACTGTTACTTATAGGGTATCATGCATATCACTTTACCACCTTTCAGCAAATGAGATACTTGCTTTGCATGCAACTGACCTGGTTTGATCCCTGGCACCACATATAGTCCTCCAAGAATGGCCAGGAGTGATCCCTGAGAACAGAGCCAGAAGCAAGCCCTGTATACTGCCAAGTATGGGCTGAGAACAAACAAAAATTCAGCCATCAAGACAATACTTTAGCACATTGATACCAGGGCATACCTCCTTGGATGTCCCATCAGAACATGTGTGTGACTGATGACTGACACTTGGATGTCACAACAGGCATACAGTACCAACAGAAATGGTGATTGTTGCCAAAATTTCACAGGACACTTTAGTTTGGCACCATCTAACTGAGCGGAACACTATTAAATGAAGCTGCCAGATGGTAAGGAACACAAATTGCAACATCAGTGTCAACATGTTAATATGTATTTTTAAAATGTCAAAATGAATGCCAAAACCCTACAGTATGTGGATGTCAAGATCTTAAAGGTGGTGATAACAGAAGGCAATGCCGGGGTCCAGAGCAATGGTACAGTGGGAAGGGTGCTTGTCTTTTGCACAGCCAACCGGGGTTCAATTCTTGGCATCCTATATGGTCCCCCTAGCGCCTTTAGGAGTAATTCCTGAGTGCAAAGCCAGGGGTGAGCTCGGAGCACCTCTGGGTGTGACCCAGAAACAAGACAGGAGCCAATGCTGCATTTGTCCAACCCCCAAGAGTGAGGGACCCACTCATATCACCCAAATCCCAGCTCACGATCTTTTCTTTATGGGGAGAACAAGGCAGATTTGTGGGAGAAGGCAGAAAATCTCTCCCATTCTACCTGTCTGCTGCAGGTATGCCTCTGCTTTGAGTTTCCCTTCTATCAAGATGAAAAGACAAGCTTCTGTTTCTTTGAAAATAAGGAGGAGGGGTGGCAGAGAATCTGGGAACCCCTAAGCACATGGCCCTGTGACTGTGGCAGTCTCCCCCTAGCTGGTTAGACCAATGAAATGGGTGCTCAGTCCCCTGATAAACTAGTCTTTAATACTGCTCACACAAAACCTCAAAATTGGTTAAAATGGAGCATTAATTTACTTAATATCAAGGCCATGCTGTATACAAAGTTGAACAGACTACGGTCAACTACTATTCTTACCTACTTGACCAGAGAGGGGAATAGATGATAACGCCCCAACCAGCAAAGTACAAAAACAGCACAGAGTTGATAATCCTGAAATGTAGACTTACTCCCACAAGGGAGTTTCTATTGGAATCACCACTGATTTCAGTCAAGGCAACTATTTTTCCCTCTTGCAGTAATTAATACTCCAACAAAATTGCATCCCAAGCACCTTTCTCTTTGTCCTAACTGTACCACTGGAGCTCATGGGACCCCACCATCATTCTCAGTCTCTGTAAACCCAAATATGTCCTGTGTCTGTCACTACACCTCTCATGTCTAGGTCTTAGTTCTAAATCCCAAAAGTGAAAATGTAAAGGAATTACAGTTTGACAGTGGTATTTTTCTGTAGCTCAGGGGATGCTTGCTAGGGTGTTTGTGTGACGGTCCTGTGCATACCCCTTCAGGTTCCAACTGGTGTCTCCAAAGCAAGCATTAAGGCAGTGTTGAGGAAGGAAGCAGTGGGTAGAAGAGTATCACACTAGTCTGTGGCTCAGTCAATCCTTAGAAAGAGCCTTTAAGCTAAAGGAGAAAATGGGCTTTATTTCACTTGTCTTACATCACTCTGTTGGATTTACTGCCATTTTTCCTTTCAGTTAGGAAATAAACATGCTCTGCCTTTCTGCACCATCCTAGCCAGCCCTGTCTCCAGTTCAACCACTGGGGTGGAATGGCAGTGGAAATTTATCTTGGGATTAGTAGGGTCCTCGTGATTAATTGACGAATTCTTCCGTGTTGCTCATTCCTGATGGTGAGAATCAGCTCACCTAAACTGGGTCTCCTCTACAGATAGAAATATCTAGAATGTGATACATGGTTAATTTCAGGCCTTTCACATGCATTCTTTTATGGAAGCCTAGCTGAAGATTCTATACCTAAAGCATTTGAGAATTACACGAGCCCTTCTTTGATCACACCTGGGGAAAGACAACTCAGACAATAGGTGAACTCATTCACTTCTTCAATTCACTCTGAATTTTCACACACCCTTTTGGTTCCATCTTTGGATGGAACCTTTTATTTTATAATCTTTTTGACTATCCCTATTATCAACTGGCTATTTCTGAAGTGAATCTATTAATGCACTTTGAGTGTAAAGTAAAAATTCATGCTTTTCCTAATTGCAAATAACATTGCAGTAATGAGGCGAGGGACTGTGTCATCATCAAAATGCTTTTGTGGTGTACGAACTTTGAGACACCCCTGTTGGCAGCTCGAGTTGTCATTAAAACAGTTTTGTGAGCTTGAGTTCAGGTGAAAAGTCAAAGTTGCTAGTCAAGTGGTCTTGGTAAAATGTTGTTGCCAGATTTTAATGGTTAGAGAAATATCCTAGGAGGCAAAACCCAATTTATGAAATATTAGTGACCTCAGGCAGAAAGACTGGGGAAAGTGAATGGGAAGTGGGAGGTGAAAAATAAAAATAACTGCTCAGAGGATAGGAAGACTGAGTCCTCCACAACCCCCCGCATGTGCTCAATGCAGAGGCGAGTCCATCAAAAATACTTAAAATTTATTCACATGTTGAATTTCGAGAGGTAGGAATTCCTGAAGGCCTGGGTCTAGAGAGGTCACCCCTACAAGATGATCCTGAATGGATGCCTGCATGACATAAAACGCTGAGCAACAATTGTTCTCATCTAAGAGTCTCACATATATCCTGAGTGTGAGAAGGAACATTTTCATCCAAATGTATTTCCCCTACGCCATTTATTTCACCCAATAGCCTTTCATGAATCCCCTACGTGCCAAGTGCATTCGCATATCCCCTTAAGGTTTCACTGAGTCTTTACTACATCCAATGCTCCAAGGGAGAACAAGACTACTACCAAGGTGAATCAGCCACAACAATTTTCATCAAAGAATCTGTGCTGTGTTGGATGAAGAGAGAAGAGATAGATCAGACCAAATAAAGCACAAGATTAGAGACTCTCACAGCAGGGAAAAAGGCAGCACCTTACCCAGGCTAATGGAGGGAGCTAATGGCTGGGCCAACTCATGAAAGTAAGACACAGTTGGGAGGAGACTGTAAAGGCTGAGAGATCACCTCAGAGAAGAGGTGGCATTCCTAGACATCATGTCAGCTAACTTGCTTGATGACTGTGGTGGGCCATAAATTCAGCCACCCCTTGAGTTTCCACCTTAGTCATTACTCTGAAAGTTAGGATGTGTTCATAAAAAGACTATGTCATATTATCCTGTTTCTGATTTCTCTTGAAATTCACTTCCTACAAATGAGACTAAAGGTCAACTAGCCAGGCTGTTTTACAAGGGAAATTTTATCAGCATACAGTCCAATAAATCAGTCAGAGACTGCTTTCATGACACAAAGACAAATGCATCGTTATCACAGAAACTGCATGGGCCACCAGAATGTAAAATATTGGATAACCATGAAGTAGACTATGTAACCTCACAGTTTTTCTGGTCATTCGAATGCAAGAAGTATCAGTCTCTTCAAGACAAACATGCCATTCCAGAAAAGTGAGAAGGAGGGTAGGCGGGGACCGGACGTGGAGGAAAGAGACTGGAAGAGGGACATGGCAGGAGCATTCTCCTGGCTGAGGAAAGATCCTCTACCAGATGATTCAGAACTGGTGTGGGAGGAAGTTATAAGGATACTTGTCAGATGACTAGAATTCATTTTCACAATAAGGCTGTTTCCCTCTGCCTTATTAAAGAAATGTGCAGCCTTCTGTTTTGCTAGATTTAAAGAACTGTCTGGAGAGTTTTTCTTTTAAATTATAATCATGCAAGATGAAGATGAAGCCTCAGGTGTTTGAGCTGGGAGACAGCACACTGTTGAAATCAAAGCTGAGGGTCCTCACTGCTGCTGAACCAACCTGAAGCGTTGAATCTGACCCCCACCCCACACAGCCTCAGGACCCCAGTCCCTGGCAGCCTGATGATTAATGCGTAAACTGGAAAGACGTTTCATTGACTGCCTTCTAGTCCCGTGAGCACAAAGCAGTCGATAAATATTTATTGAATATATTTTTCTAGGGCTTATGGCGCTTGCTCAGCGATGACTTGTAATCAAATAAGCAAGGATTATTCAGGGTGTACCAATAAATATAGAAGTGTATGTTAATAGAATCTAAGCTAGAAATGTGCCTTAGGAAAGAAACGACATACTTTGGAGGATCAATTGTCCAGAGGCACCAGCCTTGAGGTAAGTAAGAAAGAAGCCCCAGAAGTGAGGATTGTAAGAGGGAAAAAGAGAAAGGAGTAAGAAGGACAAAGGAAAAAAGGGTGATTTCTAAATGGCTCTGTCTTGAACAAATAAAAATACATATATTTTTAAAAGCCAATCTTTTTATTCTCTCTGGCTTTATGTGTATAATGCTTTCATCTGTCACTGAAATGGTTTATACACTCAAGTAACAGCAGAGAGTTAACGGAAACTGATTCCCAAATTGCAATTTTTGCAGTAAAAATAAAAAATGGCTTTCTACCACTCATTTGGAGCTATAGCACCAATATGCTGATGCAATCCCCCTTAAGCCCCAGTCACATTAGATTCTGAACGCTGTATAGCAGCCAATTTGGGCATGCGAACGGGTGTTACGTTAGGAAGTGTTTGTTTAAGACTGAGCATTTTTCCTGAGTTAAACAAGAATTAAAATCTTGCATCTGAGGTCACATAAAAAGGGGGCAATGGAATTACTACTTTCTCTCCTTTGCATCCAGAGCTCTTGGGGAGCCTGAGAAGGTACAGGCATAGCACAGGTGCCCAGACAGAGCTGAACTGAGAACTGTGTCTTAGTAACTGGGTATCCAGCTTTGTAGAGGAACGATCTTGCCTCTGGGAAATGGTCCAATAAGCAATCCTGCTAATTTAAAGTAAAAACTCAAAAATGTTCTAGCAATGGGCATCCAGGTTCATCCTTTCACTGAACTGGAAAGAAGACAAAGACAGTGGGTACCCAAATCTACCTCTGTTAGCTCTGATGTTGCCCACCTCCCTTCCCCAAACAGCCTTCACCACCTTATGACCAAAACGGGATGCTGGTTTATCCTGGAGGAAATTAAGACTTCAAAGACGAGTTCTTTTCAGGAGAACAGCCAGGAATAGAAAGTCCTCATGTCTGTGGTATCCTGGGTTTCTTTTAGAAGAGACCATTGGCAATAAATAACCTAAAGAAGACAGACAATGATTGACAGCATGTTGATGCTTTCTTTGTCCTCCTGATGCTCTGTGGATGGTGCCTGAGTGTTCGCCTTGTAGTCGTTAACTCAGTCAGGGAGACTTGGCCAGAGCGTTGTAGATTACTCCTCCCTCCACGCACCCACACTGTGTCTTTTCCGAGTCTTTTTAAATTCCACACTTTCCTCACTTCTTAACCATCTACATACTTTCCAAGAGGGAGAAGAAAGAGATGTTGGGGGTTTCCTACCTGGGGACTAACATGACTTTTGATTGTTTATGAGAAGGCTGACCTGAGGGATTCTAACACAACGACTAACTTGGGGGTGCTGCTATTAGACAGCACAGGGCCTTCAAACAAGAGTTTGCCTACTGGGGACAGAGCCACAAAGCAGAAAGCTGGGTCCACCCTGCTCAAGGATGCCTGAGTTTGCCCTCTGGACCCAACCTATAGGTTCTGATATCTTCATGCTATTGGCCATATGGAAGCTATAGAAGTGCCAGCACTGGTCTCACTCTGTGAAGATTTCCTGAGCCCTGCAAGAGCCATGTGAGTGTAGAATTCCCTGTGACCAAGGCTGAGGAACCTCTGGGGTCCCTTTGAAGCCTCTGAGGGTGGGGGTCCAAGGCACTTAGTCCCAGAACTCAGCTATAACCTGCCAGAGCCACCACTGGACCCCACTGCACTCTGGACACATGCTCCCCTCAGCCTTCCAAGTTATCAGCCAGTGTCTGGGCTTCGCCCCGGGTGTGGGGAAACAATTTTCCACTCAGTGTGGGGAAGCCCAGCACACCTACCCTGGTGGCCCCTGAAGAGTAAAAGAAGACTCTAGAGCCAACAGGAGATTTCTTTTGTTGGGGGGTGTCCTCTCACAAGAAAATGTGGAGAAAGATATTCTAAAGTTTAGAGTGATGGAGGAATGTTCAAGGAATCCTTAGTTAAAGCTAAGCCATTAAGTTGTCAGAATAGGGAACGAGTCATAAGGAGGAGAAAGAAAGGCTGATTGAGAATACTCAGCAGGTTCACCACAAACCCAGCTAAGCAGACCTCATTAGATTCACCCAACACACTACCAACTGCCCATAAGACTTGAATATTCTGCATCCTCCTCAAGGCACTTCACAGACACCAGTTGAGGTCACACATTCTCTTGTCATGTTTTGGAGCAGCTTATTTATGCACCATTTCTCCCTGGAGAAATTAAAAGCTCCTCGCCCTGAAGGAAATGCTCTGTTTTGAGTTCAGCAGGTACCCAATGAAAATTTGTCGAGTGCATATGAAATGAAATTGCTTTACTTGTAACCCTGGCCTCAGTTCTGGTCCAGAGATCCTAGGAGTCCAGAAAATGTAGAGGAAGAATTATGTGGAGCCAGCTGACAGCTGCAATTCTACTTGTCTGTTCATTTCTGAGTGGAGACACTGACTTTTCTGTCCCAGGGAAGCCGGCTACCTGCATGTCAGAGAATTTGGTGCATGATCCTGAGGTTTTGTCAGAAAATATGAGTAATATGAGCATAATACATCCTCTGAAAAAAAGACATGCGTATTTCAAGGGATAGGTCCATAAACTTTGCCAGAAAAATACACAAAGGGAGATGTATGTCTTTTTCAGTGAAGGTGGCAGAATTTATGTGCTTATAATTGATATGAAATACTGATTAGAAGGTTTATTATTCTTCAAATGTGCTGCACCTGAAAAGCTTCACAGAGATTCCAGCCTGTTAGACACACATATCCAGATGATTCCATTCAATGCCTCATCCCAGGCATAAGGAGGCAGAGGAAGGGCCCTCTTATTTCAAAGGTCTCATCCACCCTGGTCTTTGAGATGCTGGAATGCATCTGTAAAGGTGGAGACCATCTTTGTCTCATGCAGCATGTGATAAATCCCCCACTGACTCCTAGATATCCAAAGAATTGGAGAACCAGGGGCTCATAGGGGATATTTTTTGAAGAGAGTGTTGGTTCATGGATGTTTTTCTGATTGTTGGCCCGTACTACCTCACATACTACACACATCAACTGCCTTTCACGTTGAATGGACCCATATAGGATTGCTTGTCTTTTAAATTGTCACAATGAGGATTTTAAAAACTTGTCATAACACTATTATTCCTTAATCCAGAAAGGATTGAGCCCTTGTATTAAATAAATCCACAAGGCTCTTATATATATCACTGGTAGCCACTGACATGCATACCCATTATGTTCATCCAGATCTCCCCAGCTCACATGTTTTAATAATGAAATACTAGAAGACTCCTGAAATGCTGTATTAGAGAGATAGTACAAGGTTAAGACACTTTCCTTGCACATGGCTGACCTGTGTTCAATCCCCAGTACCTCATAAAGTCCCTTGAGCACCACCAGAAGTCATTCCTGACCACACAGACAGAAGTAAGCCCTGAGTATCATCAAACATGGCCTAAACCACCACCACCACCATCACCATACCTAAAAGTTGTAAAAGCCGGTGATAATCAAGACATCCAGGAATTATTCATTGGCAGGAATGACAAGCAGTTGCTAATACAGGTTTGAATGACTAAATTGAAACTCTGTTCCTCTCTGTTCCAGATACATGGCCATCATCCACCCCCTCCAGCCCCGACTATCAGCCACAGCCACCAAGGTGGTCATCTGTGTCATCTGGGTCCTGGCTCTCCTGCTGGCCTTCCCACAGGGCTACTACTCAACCACAGAGGCCCTGCCCAACAGAGTGGTGTGCAGGATCGAGTGGCCAGAACATCCCGACAAGATTTATGAGAAAGTGTGAGTAGAAAGTGCATTGAGCTCACTAGGCTGTTTTTACATATTTGGGTGTCGTGCTTCCTTGTTCTTTTGTCTATTAAAATTTAAAGTTTAAGTCATGCTTTTCTAAATGCACAATAGGGCTAACTTTTAAGAAATGTTTGGTCAGTGATTTTGTTGTAAAAAGTCAGAGTGCGTTTTTATACAAATCTTGATAATAGAGCCAACTTCACACCCAGTGATTGGGAATAACCTACCGATTAGGAAAGGTACTGAGTATGCTGTGAGTGGTCAATAAAATGTCATTAAAGCTGCATTTGACTTCCTCTATAAATATTCCTCACAACCACACTGCTATCAGTTGATATGTCCATATTTCCATTATTTCTCAAATACTATTCTGGACTTTGAAAGGGTTTTTTTAAAAAAACCTAAACCCTGAATGCTGTTATAGACAGTTTCTGCATTTTTGACTAGGAATTTTTCCTTAAGTTACAAAGTGCCAGTCTACCCTCTCAAGATGGGAATGACCCTATTGCTCTCGCTCCTCAATTCTCAGACTGCTGGGAGTTGATAGATGACATCCCAGGTTCCCCTCACCCCTCCGGTGGGATTTTACACTGTGTTCAAGTTTCCTCTTGGGGTTATGCTCCCAGTGGCAGCCAGCTCAGTGATGTTGTTATTGCCACCATCTTTTCCCCACACTGCCCCTTCCATTCCTCACCCAATCCTGAAGTTTCACTCTCCTAAGTAATTTCTGTGCACTTGAATCTTCAGTCCATCTGCTTCTGGGGAAAACCAAATTAAAACGCCTGCCTTCTAGGATTTGGTTGTGGTTGGAGAAAGCTGACTTATACATGTAAACTGAATTAGAAGGTGGGACAAATGCATTGAGCTCACTAAGGATGTGTAACTTACCTTCCTGGTGTCTGACTGATCCCATCTGGGACTTTTCAAAGCTATCCTGTCAATTTTTTCCTAAACTTTTTATCCTAGAGAAACATTGAAATGGCTTATGCTTTGTTTTGTTCTGTTCAAGTGAGCCATGATATGACATTTATATCACCATTCATCTCTGGACTCAGAACACATTGGTAATACAGGTTCTTTTGGAAATTATCTATGATTTTCTAATCTTGAGTATATTATGTAAATTGTAGAAGAAAACTGGTATAAACATCTAGGTTTGAATTACAATATTGAAATATTAGGTAATGGTTGCAGTCTCATGGTTAACGTGGAAGATGAGAAGGCACTGTCTTCCAAAAATGATGCTGTGAAGAATAAATAAGACAATGTAGATAAAAATATATATAAATAAATGAGCAGGGAAATTTATTTCACCTTGTAAGTTATGAAATGCAATGCAAGAGGTCATATATTGTTACTGAACCAAATTCATCAGACATCATTATAGGCCTCTAAACTTATTAAACAGTAAAATGAGAGACTCTACCTGTCAGCCCCAAGATTTACGGATCTGAAAGCTTGTTGTACACAGTTATAAGGCTGCATCTGTTCTGCAAAACATTAAAATGTGATTTTCCAGAAAGCAGTTTATAACAGCGCAGACTTCTCCTTCTAGACACAGACAGTGAGATTAAATCAATCAAGTAGGTTGTGTGGTAAGTGGGGAGACTAAATCTCAGCCTAGAAGAATGAAGGCCTTCAAAATATTCTTTCAATGAAACCCCAAACCCGAATAAGGTCTCAGTAGGTGAAAGAGGATAGTTGTATAAACTATACAGGACCCACAGGCACGTGCAAACCAGAAGGCTCCCTAAAAACCAGGAATAAAATGCTTCCTGGGAACATGGTGGGTGCCTCTCTGAATTAAAGCTCAATGATCTCAAAATCCACATCATGGATTGCTACTCAGTTCTGAATTCTTCTTACCTTTTCAAAGTCTGGATCACCTTTTTGTAAATTTTAAATATTCACAGTTCTTTTTTCTTTTCCAACAGTTTTAATATTTAGCTTAAAAATCAAAGTTTACCTTCCCATAGACCTCTGGGATCTAGTCCAAGAAACAGTGGTATTTAAAGTCTTATTTTTGAAGTCTTATTTTTTGGTTGCATTTTCTTACGAATGACTAGAGAGCTCCTTTAGGGCCCAAATACAGTAATTTGAATAGTCTAGTTTCCTCAATTTGATCATTTAAGGTAACTGCTGCTTAATACTGGGTTAGAATTGCCATCATTTATTTCATGATTTTTAACCTAAAAATTAGTCTGAATCAGAACATCTTATTTTATTCATTCAAGATGTAAAAATTGTTTAATGACATATATGGCAATAATAAGCCGAAGTGTCTATACTTACCCATTCCTATAGTTACTGTGATAGAAATGTAAGTCAAGTGCACATAGGAAGCTCTGTTCAAGTCTGTTTTCTCTTTCTCAGCATTCTTTATAATGCATTATATTTTAAGGGAAATAGAAATTTTACCAGTTCTAAACTGAGTACTTAATTATATTCTCTTTCACATGTAACTTCTGATGACTACTTCCATTTGAGAAAGAATAGTAATTAAGATCAGAGAATAGGCTCTGAAGTCAGATTAATTGATCAACTCCCAGCCACATCATTTGCTAGTTTAGTCCTAGTGAAAGGTATTTAAAACTCTAAGTCTTATGATACATTCTATATAAAGCTACTAAGATACGTTGATAAGCTGTGTGCTGGATGCTTGATGCAATGCCATGCACATGGTAATAGCATGATGAGTTTTAGCTACTGTTATTAGTATTATTAATTGATCTGGGCACTTGGGCATGTAACTAGCAGCAGTTATGGGCATATGCTTAGGTCCAATTTGTCTGATGAATAATTTGTGCCAGCTAATTACGTTAAAGATTTATGAAAAATCTTCAATTGGTACATTCTCTTCTGGTTGCTGGTGTGTCTCAAACTCTGGCCATTCATCCTTCAGAATCTTCATTAATATAAAAATTAAATTACACACTATTAAAGAAGGGCATTCCAATAAAAGAACAGACAAAAGTTTTGAACATGAATTTCACAAAAGGAAGTTTCCAAATGGCAAATTAATATATGAGGAGACACACAATTTCATTCATCACCAGTTAAGTGTAAATTAAAATTATAATGAGTTCATACCCTATTTCCATAAGACTAGCAAATATTAATAAATCTGACAAAACCAAATGTTTAGAAATCTTTGGTAGCATATAAAACAATGAGAAGTTTTGTGCAATACAAAAGCCACAATGTAAAATATTTTATCATACCTAGAAAAGAAACAATTTCCTATATAATGAAGAAATTCCATTCATGTGTAATTACCCCAGAAATATTCATTTATGCATGCAGCCAAATGCATTTATCATAACACTCTTGTTAGCATTGGTCTTAAT
This sequence comes from Sorex araneus, assembly GCF_027595985.1. Lineage (NCBI taxonomy): Eukaryota > Metazoa > Chordata > Mammalia > Eulipotyphla > Soricidae > Sorex > Sorex araneus. The sequence continues at coordinate 293,750,665 of NC_073313.1, read as the reverse complement.
GGCTCCAATTAAAGATATTCCAATTGTCCATAATAGATAAGATAGGTAAAAAATAAATGGTGAATCAAATGTAAATGGAAGATTACACACCTAATAGAATGAATAAAATATAGTTCTATCCAACCCAGATGACACTTGTAATAAAGTTTTAAAACAAGCAAAACAAAAGTATATTTTCAGGAGTATGAAAGTAGATGAAAGAAGATAAAGTCAAGTAAGGAATCAGTCAGCAGGAAACTGAATGTCATAGTTATCTCTCCTGGGAAGGAAAGTGTGTGATCATCACAGGATCACAAAGGAATTTCAAATGATTCCTTCATCACGGAGGGACACTTAGTCACTTCTCAGCTTTTGGACTAAGAACCAGTGAAGTGCTGAGAGACAATTAGAGATGCTTCTAAAGGGAAAGTCTGCATATATTCCTTGAGTTCTGTGATAGCAGTATAAAAGTTTGCTTAAATTACTCATAATACTTAGTAATGTGATTTATGCACTTTTCCTGGAATGTTTCCATTTTTTTAGGGTATGATTAAATGCCACTCCAAGTTTGCTTTATAAACTCTCTAGATACTGCTTCCATTGGTATAATGCCCTAATTTCCTCCTTGAGAAGTGGTCCTCTGAGTTGTGGGGCTTGCCTGAAATGACATTATTCACAGACGTCTGAAAACCAGAGGTCTAGATAGATGCACCTCACCTCATTTTTGTGTTTTCTTTTACCCCCTGCACTTTGTCAGCCAACTCCCATGCTTCAACTCACTTGAAATTTCTACATTGGACCAAGAAGACACAGGACAAATGTCTGCCTCTGGAGGGATGTAGAAATGTTAACTAGACAGTAAGTCCCCTGCCTGACCCCTAGCACTCACCCTTTGCTGCTGTCTGCTGGCAACTTCTAGCTACAAAGTGCAATGGATGGACAGTGCATGTTCCTGTGATATCTTTAGCTGTCCATGCTTTGATAATTTATGAAAGGATCTAACATTGATGATACTCTTTCCAGTCTTTGATATCTCCATCTTTGATATCTCCAGGGAAATAGTTTCCTTAGAAGTGTCATCTAGACATACAAATACATACACAAATAGAGATGATTTTCCTCTTTGTACACAAAACATAGCTTACTATGTTTTCCACACTGTTCTGTTCTTTATCATGGCTTCCTTTTTAATAAGATATCTTGGGCACCTGTTCATATTAGTTCAGAATGAACTGCTTCAGTTTCTCAGCTTCAAGGTATTCTGTGTTATGAATGTATAATATTATTTAACTTGTTACTTTTGATAGATTTTGGGTTGTTGTTTCCTGATAGAGAGTACTTCCATGAATAATCTCTGCATATGTCATGCAAGGTTATCTATAGACTTAACATCTCAAAAGGGAAATTTTTTTAGCAAAAAGCATATCTCATTTTAATTTTGATGCTTTCCTTTCATAGGGGACTATGCTAATTTCCAGTCCCAACAGTTAAATGTGAAAGGCATTGTTCTCCCTAACTCACAGACTATATTCAGGCATTTTGATTTTTGTCCAGCTGATGGAGCAAAGTTATATCTCATTATGGTTAAAATTGCATTTCTCTTACAGGGTTGTCACTGAAGATCTTCTCATAACTTAAGAACCACTCACATATATACATATGTAATCTGATGCTTATTTCCGGAGCAATAGCACAGCAGTAGGGCATTCACCTTACACATGGCCGACCCAGGTTCGATTCTTCCACCCCTCTCAGAGAGCCCGGCAAGCTACCGAGAGTATCTCGCCCGCACAGCAGGCCCTCGCAAGCTACCAGTGGTATATTTGATATGCCAAAAACAGTAACACGTCTCAAAATGGAGACGTTACTGGTGCCTGCTTGAGCAAATTGATGAGCAACAGGTGACAGTGATATCATGAACAGACTTCTAGGTCACTAAACACATTTCCACAGGGCCAGAGAGAAAGTTCAGGAGTGAAGGTGCTTGCCTTGCATCCTGCTGACCCTGATTAGAGTCCCTGGAGCCACAGAGTCCTCTGAGACACCGCCAGGGCCATTCTGAGCAGAGTCAGGAACAACCACCTAACATGTTTCTACAATTTAATGTGAAAACACATAAAATAACATTTTAAATTAACCCCCAATGTAAATTGATATTAGTGATTTTTATTAACTGATAGATCAAACAAGCAGCTCAAAACGGTTGCTTCTTCCTCCAGCTCTAGCCTCCTGGGGGGTTGGCTCCGTAGCCTCTGCTAGTCCATGTCAAATATACAATCTGCAGTTACAGAAATGAATGCAAATGCCATGGAATTTTGACTCATTATTGATAGAACATTTTTATCATTTAGAGTTGAGTTCTGCGATCATTAACCATCTGGAAGCTTATCAGCAGATACTCCAAGGTAACCACAATACTTATTCAAACAGTCTTTAAAAAATAGAAATCAAACCCCAGTGCCATAGAACAGACAACTGGATAAAGAAACTATGGCACATCTATACAACAAATACTACACAGTCACCAGGAAAAATGGAATTCATGTGTCAGTGGGTGGACACAGAGAATATCATGCTGAGTGAAGTGAGTCAGAGGGAGAGGGGCAGACATAGAATGATTGAACTCATTTGTCGGATATATACATATATATGTATATATATATGAAACATAGTATAAGACTAATACCCAGGGACAGTAGAAACAACAGCCAGGAGGACTGATCCATTGTTGGAAGCTGTCACAAGTGGAGGGGTGGGGAGAAAATCTAGAATAGAGAAGGGACCAGTATGATAAATATAGCCAGAATGGTCACTCTGGACAAAAACCGAAAACTGAGTGCTGAGAATAGGTAAAGGGACAAACATGATAACCTTTCAGTACCTGTATTGCAAACCATAAAGTCCAAAAGGAGAGAGAGAGAGAGAGAGAGAGAATGAGAGAGAGAGAGGAGAATAAAGTGTCATAGAGGCAAACTTGAGGGAAACTGAGGACATTGGTGGTGGAAAATATACACTGGTGAAGGAATGGGTGATAGAATATTGTATGACTGAAACCCAATAATTAGCAACATTGTAACTGTGCATTTATGGTGATTCAATTTTTAAAAAATTAAATTTAAAAACCTATAAAATTACCAAAAAACATAGAGTTCATTAAATTTAAAGATTTCATGGGAGGGGCTGGAGTGATAGCATAGTGAGTAGGGTGTTAACTTTGCACGAGGCTGACCTGGGTTCAATTCCCAGCATCCCATATGGTCCCCCAAGCACCGCCAGGAGTAATTCCTGAAGGAGGAACCTCTGAGCATCACCAGGTGTGATTCAAAAAGAAAAAGAAAAAAAGATTTCATGGGAAACCAAACTAACTCTTCCTGGTGGAAAGGAAACACAGTGAAAAGAAATGGAAGATATGAAGAAGCAGCATTTGGCTTTGCAAAATGCATCGACTCCCCTATTCCAACTAGAACTCCCTCTGTTCAAACTAGAGCATATACTAGTAGCTTGCAAGGTTCTTCAGAGTCAAGAGTCAAGTCCACTGAGACGCTGAGGCCAGCAGGTTGCAGTGGTCACAGAAGGTTCTAGGGCAATATCCCTATGGACAAGAAAGATTAACGAGCCCACATTTCTTTAGCAGAGGGCCACTACGAAAGCCAAGAAAAAGTCTATTAGGAGGATGAAAAATGAGAACGGAATCTGAAAGAATGAGATTTAGACAGCCTGGGGAATTTTAGCCTCTCTGAATCATTTATTAATATTGGTCATATGTCATTTTCTGTTAATTAAACTTGTATATACAAAACTTTGTGGTAGAATTTTAGCATGATGTTAAGACATACCTATTCTGAATCCCAAAGACTAACACTAGTAGTGGACAAGAAGATAGCATTATAGCTCTGTTGTCCCGTTGTTCATCGATTTGCGTGAGAGGGCACCAGTAACAATCTCCATTGTGAGACTTGTTGTTACTGTTTGTGGCATATCAAATACACCACGGGTAGCTTGGCAGGCTCTGCCATATGGGCAGGATACTCTCAGTAGCTTGTGGGGCTCTCTGAGAGGGACAAAGGAATTAAACCCTGGTTGGCCACATGCAAGGCAAATGCCCTACCTGCTGTGCTATCGCTCCAGCCCTGGCAAGATGTTGTCAGAAAACTGCATCATTCATGAATGTTCATCTTGAAATTTTGCAGATGTGGGCATGAGTATGAATATATTAGCTCCAGTACTCTTATAGATACTAATAACAGAGACTGTAAAAATATACCACCATCATCATTTAAGCATTTCTTCTTTTGTACACTAGAACCCAGAATTAGAAATTAGTTGAGGTTGTTACATTTATACATATGCTTTACTTATATATATAATAAAGAAAACTCAAAATCTCCCCATTGATAGAGAGTGAGAGGGCAAAGGAGAAAAGGTACCTGCAGTTTTACATCTCAAATTTTCCACAAATGAAAAATAAAAGTGTGACTGGGTCCTCTGCCAAACTCTTCCTGGCCTTGGCCAAAGAGGTGTCAGCATATTTGTTTCCAGGATTAATTGTTTATGCTAGCTTATGAATAATCTCTTCCCTTGACACATACTACCGCTACAGATACTACCCAGGGTTCATCGTCTTGTCATCACTGTTGATGAAAAGCAGTTAAACCAAAAATGAAAAGTTCTTTGATACTTCAGGACAAAATGGTAGCATAATAACAAGCCCTTAAGCCTGACACCTAGAAAGTGATGGTGGAGGAAGCAGAGGCGGGAGAGGGAGAGGAAGAGGATGGAGAGAAATCTAGGAAGTAGTTTGATACAGAAATGAAAGTGGCTGCCATATAAATGCCAGAAATGTTACTACATTTCTGATAGGTATTGTGCAGATAAAGTCTAGTAGAAGACAGTCAGCAAGGGCAGTTATGGGTAATGTGTACTAGCAATTCCTAATTTGGAGTTTGAGAAAGATGGACCACCCAATTTCAGATTTTGGGGAACTGCCAAGGTTAACTTCCAGAGGCAGCTCGCATAATAAAATAAAAGAAAGAAATGTTAAACAGGCCAGAGAATGCAACTGACAGTAAGATAAAAAGATGGCCTTCTCCAAAACTAGTTTTTAAGTTGATACAAAGAGGAAGAATTGGAAATACTATTAAATAATTAAAAAGTATAAAAAAGTTCTGAGACAGAAAACTTTCCTTCAAACATCATATAAGCTCTTTTACAGTTCAGAAGCATGTGGAAATCTGGCTGCTAAATTGCATGTATTTCACATGACTTAACTCAAAAGAGAGGACAAAAAAAAGAGCCCCAGAAATGAACTTCAGGGCTAATTCCATTCACAACTTGAAGCTTTAAGTTGGGGACCATTTTGTTCCAGAAATCAAATCCAAGACCTCCAAGACCTGCTACATGCAAAGCTCAGCCCATTGAGGTATCTCTCTGGTCCCAAAGCTGTACTTACTTCCCTCACAAATTGAAATCACTATAAATTTTAAATCAGCTTTATCAGTTAATATACTTAAATTATAACACTCAAGACAAGTATAATTAAAGGGAACGCTGGTTTAAATGCAGGTATTGGTAGGGAGCCAAATATGGATATGTTCCTAAAATTCCATATTTTAAGAACACTTCATGAGAAAGTTCTGCAATTGACCAATTGAGAGGGAGATCCAGTATATGAGACAAGCTGTTACTGCAACTAACAAAGAGGAAATTTTACGAGTAAGAATAAGAAAAGACTCAAACACTTACTCATAAATGAATATAAAAAACTATATTCCAATAGTGAATATATTTTTTCTTTTTCAGCTGTCTCAGATGAAATGTAATGAATATGCTAAGTATGATCCAGGTTATGGGGACAGCGGGTGCAGTTATCAGGAGGAGAGTTTAATAATATCTAGGAAGTTCCTTTAATGAAAACTTAATTTACATCAGAATTACACTCTTAGAAAATCATAAGGGCAAGAACGTATTTGCCAATAGCTTTATTTGTAAGGCTGTCAAATTAAAACCAAATGCCCAATAATAAAAGAACCAATTAAATCAATGATAGATCACCCACAGAAAGGAAAAGTATGCAGTCATTTAAACTAGTGTTGCACAATTGGGTTAATTAATATGAAAATATAATCATACTACTCTGATCAGTAAATAAAATAGGGATTCAAAGTAATAGGTATAGCATAATACCATTTGTATGATTCATAAAATATACGCTCACTTTAATAGATTACAAAGGAAAAATTTGGAAGATATGCAGTGAAATAGTGCCCAATGTTTTTGCTATCTTGGCAGTGAAATTGCAGGTCAAATTAAAAAATTTTTTTTGGTTAATCTGCAATTTTAGTTCCTTCAAGCTGAATATAAATTATTACCAGCAATAAGTTTTTAAAATTAGCAATGCAAAATGTTTAAGGCATTCACTGCTGGAAGAAAAATATTGTCATTTCAAGAATCTCATTGGGGATGAAAAATGAAATAAGTTAATATTTTAGCAACTAAAATATAGTTTGACTAATTTTAAAATTATTAGACCACAATCATTTTCTCCTTAAATTCTTTATACATTGCTTCATGGCCTCCAGACATTTTGTGAATGTGTTTTAACTAATTTAATGACATCTGACTTTTTTCATTACATAGTGATTTCTGTCTGCATGTATTTAACATTTTTATTACTCTTTACTTTTTTAAATATACCAGAATAAAAAATAATAAAATACACAAGAATATATGCATTTTGGAGGTTTGTATCATGTTTTTCTACCATTGTGAAGCCTCCTAATCTATAGCCAGTCTCTAGTCTAAATACTCTTAAAGTTCTTATGATTTTTTTAAGAAACAGTTGCAAATTACCTTCCTTCTGTTCTGCTCTCCTTTTCAGAGTTGATTCTGTGCATAAATTGTTTCCCTCACATTCTGCTCTCCATAAACCTTACTATTTTATTTAGTCACTTAGTAACTTTACTGGTCCTGGGTATATTCTGAAGCATTTCTGATAAAATTGTAAAATCAAATATTATCTGCTCTTCACTACTTCCCTTGAAATTTTAGTTCTATAATCATGTTTTCATTTAGTTCTATAATCAGTCTCTGCCCTTTTCATGATGCAACAGACTCTCAAATCTTGTTTTAAAAACAAATAAGAGATTACCTGGAATCCCCACCTGTCTTTTGAAATAAGATCTCTTACAAAGAGACATTTCCTTCTTCCCCACATTAATTCCATTGTCAGTTCTGCCAAAAATCCAATTACTTTCTCTCTTTGCTCATCTTTACAAAGGATGTTAATATGTGTTAATACGGGATGTTAAAGTGGTGTCAGTATTGTAGAGGTTCCCCCTGAAATTTTTCAATTTCTCAGATGAAAGGAAGCAGAAATGGATTTGGGTGTTTTTCCTCTTCGAAGCTACCTCCTGGTTGTAGGGGGTAAGTATCCCAGAATCAGAACTTTCCCATTTCCATTTTTTGTTCTTAATTTTATTTTAGTCACCACAATTTACAATACTGCCAGTGATAGGGCTTCATGCATACAACATTCCGAAACCGCAACTCACCACCAGAGTATTGATTTCCCTCGAGTCTCCCCTTTACCCTAATTCCCCTTATCTCAATACCCCCAAACTAATGTCTCCCTGACATGGTAAACTCCATTCTATAGATTAGTTCTTAGATTCTGTTCTTTTGGCCATTTGTTATTGCTTTACTCTGCTTCTTTATATCTCACATATTAGAGAGATCATTCTGTATATGTCTCTCTCCTGGCTGATTTTACTCTGTATAATACTCTCTTCCACTCATAAAATGTTAAGTTGCATGATTTCATATCTTTTCATAGATGAGTAGTATTCCATTGTGCATGAAATAATTCCTTCTGTTTTCCAACTAGCAGTAGACCCAAATAATTTGTTTTTATGAGAATATCTTTCATCTAGTCACTTTATTGATTCTCTAGGGTTTAATCTATTTTTTCTAGGCAAACAATCATAAAGTCTATAAATAATAATTTTGTCATCCTCTTTTGAGTTGTTGTACTACTTATTTTCATTATTATTTTATTGAGAAAAGAGTAGTTTATAAGACTGTAATTTTTATGTTTTAGTAGTACAACATAATTATATGCATGCTTCGCTCCAGGACTGGAGCAATAGCACAGTGGGTAGGGCGTTTGCCTTGCATGCGGCCAACCCGGGTTCGATTCCTCCATCCCTCTCAAAGAGCCCGGCAAGCTACCGAGTTTATTCCACCCGCTCGGCAGAGCCTGGCAAGCTACCTGTGGCATATTAGATATGCCAAAAACAGTATCAACAAGTCTCACAATGGAGACATTACTGGTGCCCACTCGGGCAAATCGATGAACATCAGGAAGACAGTGCTAGTGTATAATACTACCACACCACACCCACTACCAGCATGCAATATCCCTCCCATTAGGTCCTTCCCTTCTTTGAGTTCCCTTCCCTACCATTTAGGTAATCTCAGTTCTATTTTCAGAGTCTAAGAATATGTTTTCATCAGTCATTGTCTATTCCCTTGTTTTGCTTCTTTATTTTCTTCCTGAGTAAGATCACACAGCATTTTTTTGTTCTTTATTTATGTCACTTAATATGATCCTCTCCCAGTTCTATCCAAGTAATAGCAAAAAGTAAGTTTTCATCTTCGCTGATTGCTGAGTCATATTCCATTGCATACCGTTTATTTTTATTTCATGTTGTATTCCAATGACCAGAACGTTCAAATAATTAAATAAGACTACATTAGCTTTCTTACTTTTCTGGAAATGCCTAGAAGGTTTGGGGTTCATGGGCCCCAAAACACTATTTTGAAAAGACGTGTGTGCTCCTATGTTCATTGCAGCTCACAAAAGCCAAGATCTGGAAATAATCCAAGTGCCCAAGTCCAGATAACTAGATAAAGAAATTGTAGTATATACACATAATGAAAGACTCAACTATAAGAAAAAATAAATTCATGTGATTACCATTGTGTATATGGAACTATAGAGTATCATGCTGAGTGAAGTCAATCAGGAGAGAGACATATGATCTCTCTTATGTGTGGGATATAAAGAGTCATAGCAAGAGAGCAACAGTGTCAAAGGCAACAGAACTGGAAGGATGGTCTACAGAATTGAGCTTGCCTGAGTTTGGGGTGGAGGATGAGGGGGACGGTGGATAGGAAGAGTTCCTGGGACATTGGTGGAGGGAATTAGATTCTAGTGGTGCATGAGGTGTAGGAACAACTTATGCATGAAATTATCACCAACAGTATTGTAAATCATGGCACCTCAATAAAATGGAGGGAAAACAAAACTGGAGCAAGAGAAAGCTTGGATTCCTGGTGTCACAATTAAGTTTAATATCAGGAACTTTGTTGAGAAGATTAATATTCATTGTATCACTGAAGCTTCCTTCAATGATCAAGAAGCTTCCCTCAGTTATCACTTTGGACAGGAACTTAGTGTTGAAAGTAGGTAAAGGGATATACCTGATAACCTTCCAATATATGTATTTGAAACCATAACACCTAAAAGGAGAGAGAGAGAGAAGAAAAGTACTTGCTACAGAGGTGTCGGGGGACGGGGCGAAGGGAAACAGGACAGGGACATTGGTGGTGGGAAATGTGCACTGTTGAAGGCATATGTGTTGGAACATTTTATGACTGAAACCCAATTGTGAACAGTTTTATAGCTGTATTTCTCACTGTGATTCAATAAAAATAAATACATTTAAAAAAAATAAAGAAAGCTTCCTTTTATTCCTAGTGATAGTTTTACCAAAATACATCAGTATCTGTTAGAACTGTTTTTAATGTCTGTTATGGATACAAATCATTATTTGGTATCTTGTGAATAAATTCAGTTGGTCATGGTGTATCGTGTGACATTTTCACATCGAAGTTCAAAAGTTCAAAGTTCAAAGGTCTTATTTTGACCATGTGGTACCAGGGATTGAAACCAAATCTCCACATGTAATGTATGTGCTCAGCCCATTGGGCTCTCTCTGGAGACCTGGAATTAACAAAAGAACTCATCTATAAGATCTACTAGCTCCTTACGAGATGACCTCACTTTTTTCTCTTTCTCTTCCTTTTCTTATTAAAAAATACTTATATATTTATATCAATCTGTTCTAAAAAATGCTTTTCTATAGTTTCATAATGTAGACAGAAGGAAGGGGCATACTTTACATGCAAGATCCATAGTTTGATAGTGACTCCTCTTATTGCTCTGTTCAAATATTATTTACTTTTGATACTTTATCCTGTCAGAGTCAAAATACTTTAATATATTTCATTTAACTGCTGATCTGCTAAAACAAATGCAAATTCTTGTAGTTTTAGAGGTTTTTTCCCTCAAATGTGTTAAAGTATTTGTACTCACTAAGAAATATAGTTTGAATCACAGAAAATATTCTTTATTTAGAGCTTTTTCCATAAACTCTCTTTTTGCTGTATTTATAGTGTCATTTGGTTTTATTTAATTCATGCACTGTTAGCATTTTAAATTTTAGTTATTCAGTTTCATTTCCTTCTTCTTCATCAGCTTGCTATAAGAATACTTCTTAAACAGAACACATTTTTTGATACTCCTTTATAACTACTTCTGGAAGTATTTTTCCTCCTCCAACATTTCTAAACTCATTGTCATTTATCGACATTTATGGTTAGAGCTGATCATATTTTGTCATTTGGTGTCACACTTCCTGGTTTTTATTATTCCCTTTTCATTTTGCTTGTGCTTTATAGATGGCTTCATTGACTATTATCCTTGGTATCTTCAAAAATAATTGTATTTTATTTTATTCTCTAAATAGAAAGCTTAAGGTTCTTTGCTGTGCTTCAGGGCCCAAAGGCTACTCCTGGTGATATGCCCAGCAGTACAACACTAGGGCCCAAGTATATGGGTCCTCTTGGGTAGTGCAGTGCTAAGGACCCTGAGGTACTGCTGAGGGGGGCCCTGGTGGGGCCATAACAGACATTAAAAATAGTTCCAACAGATACTGATATATTTTGATAAAACTATCACTAGGAATGGAAGGAAGCTTTTTTTTTTTAATTTATTTATTTACCAGGGCCCCCCTAAGCAGTGCCAGAGCAGAAAATTCAAACTCAATCCTAATGTTTGCATTCCTGGCCTCCCAAATTTTTTTCACTTCCATTTATAGGAAGCTGATACTGTCTATGTTCATTTTTTTCTTACCATTTTTATGTTGATAATCCTGGGTTTATATTTTTGTCACTTCCATTTATAAGAAACTCGATACTTTCTGTATTCATTTTTTTGTACATTTTTGTGTTAACAACCTGGGGGTTAGAACCTGTGCTCTTTATAGAGGTTGTAAATCTCTATAGATCAGTCGTTACCAAAGTGTGGCCTGTGAGCTTCTGAAAGTCCAGAAGTCACTTTCAAAAGGTCTGAAGGGTCAAGTCTATTTCTATAAATAGAAGAGGGTGTTGTTTGCCTTTTCCACTCACGCTCTCATTCCTGCAGAGTGGAGCTTTTCAGAGGTTTCAATAGGAGTTGATATTACAGCAAACTGAAAATGCAAAAGCATACATAAGAATACTCCTGCCTCCAATTAAATTTGGGACTTGATATTAAGTTTGTGAAAATTATAAACAAAGTCATGCTTTTCACTAAATATTTTAAACATAAATATATTTGTGATTAACCTACTATTTATATTCATTTGGAATGGGTTTCTTATTGCTACTTATTGTTTCTTTAGTTTTTTTGTAGGGGGGGGCCACCTCCAGAGCTCAGGGCTTACTCCTGACTCAGGGCTCAGGGATTGAACCAATTGACTGAATGTAAGGCAAGTGTCTTGCCTGCTGCACTCTCTTTCTGGTCCTTCTTACTGCTATTTTAAATAAATTTTAATTTAAAATGTTTTAGATTTATAGAAAAGCTGCAAAAATAGTAAGGTTCCCGAATACCCCACCCCGTTTCCTTTGTTAACAGCACATTTGTCACTGTTTGTTATTGTTGTCGAAGTCCATTCTTCATTCAGTTTCCTCCTTTGTCCAGTGCCCCCAGCATCCCCCCATCCGACCCTGCCCCATGGGCCTTTTCTATTCCCAGATCTCATCCAGGATATCACTTACTCCTCAAGTCATCTTTGGCTCCTTGGTTATGTCAGTTTCTCTTTATTCCCCTTGTTTTTTCCATGACCTCAGTAGTTTAGCAGCAAACTGGGTAAGTATTTGTTGAAGGTTCTCTGCATTGAGAGATTTGCTTTCTCCTTTTCTCATGAATCACAGATTTGGGGGAGAGAAGCCTCTGAGATTAGGAGTCAGTCTCCTCACATCAGATTAAGCATACGAGCTCTGTCCAGAGGATCATTGTTGGCCTTAGTCATGATCAACTGGCTCGGGGTATTATTGCTGGCCAGGTTTCTCTACTGTAATGCTATACATTTCCGCCGTCCAGTATTGAATCTTTGGAAGGAATTTACTGTGCCTCCTACACTGGACTGGAAAATTATGTTCCCCCTCCTAACAAACAGTTCCAACTGCTTACACTATTTGGAATTCTTATAAAGACTTGGCTCTTCGCCTCAATCATTTATACTGTGTGTACTCTTGGATATTTTTCTTGTATTTAGATTCAGAATCCCTTTGGATTATTTTATTTTTGTTGCTCCAATTGTTTCAGCTCTGATCACCAGAAGCTCTTTCATTTTATCCCATATCTTTTTGATGTATATATCCCATTGTAAAAAATCTGTACATCTTTAGGATTTGTGACTTTATTTGCTTTTTTTTCTTGTTCTGAGCATTTTTATATTTTGTGAAACTATCGGTTCCCCAGGTTCATCTTAGTTCTTTCTTCAGCCCCCAAGCTAGCCACTTCTCTAAGGAGTCCTAGTTTTTTATTGGAGAATATATTTTAAATAAAAATTGCGGCTCTACGTGTATGATTATTTATAAATAGTAACACTATCATTTCCTTAGATTTTTGTCCTAATATTGCAATATTAATGGGTCCAGATGAACAGAAGTTCATGAGGTCCATTGTAACTTTTGAGTATAAAATGGTCCTAAAATCATTTCTCAGTAGAAATGATACACATTTTCCTCCTTAACAGTGTTTTCTATGCAATTTCAAACTGTGTTTACTATGACTTACTTCCATCTAAGTGTGCTTTTGTTTTACTAGTCATCATAAGTTTATTGGCTATAAGGCTTCCTGATTTTAATTCTCATTTTTGATTCATCCCTCATTGTTGTACAGCATGTCTTCTGGAATTTTCTTCACCGAAGAATGTGTTCTTGCATATTTACGATGACTTTTCTTTTGCATATACATAAAGATGGAGACTTACTAAGACATAAGTTATGGAGATATCTTTTTATCTCCATAACTTAAACACTTCAGAAGCTACTTTTTAGTTTCCTTAGGTTAAAATTGTTTTTTCTTTAGCCTGAAATGTACTCCAAAATACTTATAGGTTTATATGTTAATCTAGAAAATCTAAACAAGATAGATATGTTACAACTTTATAATCTAAAGGCTTAATATACTGTCAATTGTTGGCCAAAATGTATTTTGGATATGCATTTTTTTAAATTCTATTATAGTTGGTATTCTTCTGGTTGCAAAGGAGAGAAAGTGACTTTGGAAAATATACTCATTAGCTTCTGTTGAGTAACAAGCCACTTCTAAATGTAGTGGTTTAAAGTAATTACTGTTAATTAGGCCACAGTTTTGTGAGTTGCTTGGCTGGCTTGGTTTGTATCACTTGATTGCTGTTAGACTTTCTGTGTCTGCAGTCAGCTGTGGGTCAACTGCTTGCAGGATAAACCCAGCAACCCATATGCTTGTACTTGGCGCTGGAAGACCCAGGTGCCAGGAGTGGCTGCGCCCTGTGCTCCCGTCTGCTTCAGGATCTCTCAGGCTTCTCCACCTGGTGGTGGGATTCCAGAAGCAGGTGAGGAAGCAGGCCTATGGCACAAGTGCCACTCACGTCTCTGCTCCCACCACAGAGGCCCACATGCCATTGGCCAAACCATATGGCAGAAAATATGGGCACACTTTGTTTTAAGTTGCTGAAGAGAGTCTGGCATTTGTTTCTCAGATACAGCTTCCAGAATTACCATGATGGTGCAACATGTTTCAAGAGTTCATGCCAGAGGAATAGTGCCTTGGTTCACCAGCTATGCCATCTAGGTTACTGCTCTTGAGTTTTCTGAAAATGACTGATAATAAGAACACTTACATTTTTTAAATATTATTATGATTATGGGCTGGAGTGATAGCACAGTGGTAGGGCATTTGCCTTGCACGCAACCGACCCAGGTTTGATTCCTCTGCCCCTCTCCATGAGCCTGGCAAGCTACCAAGAGTATCTCGCCCACATGGCAGAGCCTGACAAGCTACCTGTGGCGTATTCAATATGCCAAAAACAGTAACAACAAGTCTCAAAAAAAATGGAGACACTACTGGTGCCCGCTTGAGCAAATTTATGAGCAATGGGATGACAGTGACAGTGATATTATGATTATGATTTATAATGATAACTATATGTAAAAGTACATATCCTAGAGGCCTCTAATACATGGTATTATCCAACAAAGGTAACAGCCTTTCTTCTGGGTGGATAAGAACATTTAGCTACCTGAAAGCCTTCTCCTATTTTATTTTGTTTTCATGCCGCAATAGTGTTTGGGGATGACTCCCAGTTTTTATGGCTTGTTGGTTACAGCTGATGGTGCTTGGGGACTTTATGGATCAGAGATTGGACCTGGGTCTCCTGCACGCCAGGCAGGCACTCCAGCCCACTGAGTCATCTCTCTGGCCTGAAAAATCTTACTTCAAGTATCTCATCTTCACATTGTTTTCATTTTCTTTCTAAATATTCACAGGGAATAATCAAGTTGTCCTCTGACTGATTCTATTTTCAGCCTTGTCCAATATGTCATTGTCTAGTGTTTTATTTTTTCTTTTGATTCACCAACTATGAGATTCATGGTCATGCTTGTCTGAATTTAAATGTTGGAACTCATGTTCTTGTATCTTAAAGGCAAAATACTTAATATTTCTAAGTAAATAAACTAGTCATTTCAATATTCTGTGTCTTTTAGTTATTAATTTTGGGGTAACTTTATTTCTCTTATGAACGATGGTGAGTTGGGAGGTTGCATTTCTCTGAACCATAATATCAATTGGTAGTTCCCATGAACTTTCCTTTTTAATTTTTTTTTCACTTCTTCTCTGGGGCACTCTGTGGTTACTCTGAGTGAATAATCATTTCATTGATTCACACAGCAAATGCTTATGGACATTTACTTTATGATAACTACTGTGCTGAAAATACAACATTGACCCAATTCTCAATGCTCTCCTGAGCAATCAGAGAGATAAAGAAGCATGTTTATGGTGATAGAAGCATGCTTACGGTGATGGGTGTTACAATGATATAAAATCTGTATTTTCAGGACAGCACAAAGAATGATGTGAACGAATGATGACTGTCATTCGTCTACAGTCATCAAATGTTCATCGAGCCTAATAAGTAATCCACTGAGATCTGCAGTTAAAATCTGAGTCAGAGACTGTGGGTTAAGGAAGAAAAGCAGTATGTTTGGCTGAGTAGATGAAAGGATTCTAGGTTGAGGCAGTGGCATATTCTAAAAGACAAATAGTATTGATACTGAAGAAACTAAATTCTAGAGCAGGGCGTAGCTCCATGGATAAGATGCATGCCTACTTCACATTTCTTGCTCCCATATCGAAGATTAGATGGTCATACATTTGGGGTTGTGTGTAGGGATATTCCACCCTGTTCCATTGGTCTGAGGCTCTGCCTTTGTTCCAGTAGCAAGGAAAGCCTCTTTAACTATGCAGCTGTTAGAAAAAATGAAGTCATGAACTTTGCATATAAGTGGATCAACATGGAAAGTATCATGCTAAGTGAAATGAGACAGAAATAGAGAGACAAACATAGAAAGATTGCACTCATCTTTGGAATATAAAATAACAGAGTAGAAGACTAATAGCCAAGAATAGTAGAAATAAGTACCAGGAGGTTGGCTCTATGGCTTGGAAGCCGATCTCACATTCTGGGGCAAAAGGCAGCCCAGATAGAGAAGGGAACACCAGGTAAAATGTGGTTGGAAATCCCACGCGGGAAGGGAGATGCGTCCTGAAAGTAGACTAGAATCTAAACACAATGGCCACTCAATACCCCTATTGCAAACCACAACACCCAATTCGAGAGAGAGATCAAAAGGGAATACCCTACCACAGAGGCAGGGTGGGGTGGGGGGGAGATGGAATTGGGGGGTGGAGGGATACTGGGTTTATTGGTGGTGGAGAATGGGCACTGGTGGAGGGATGGGTTTGCGAACATTGTATGAGGGAAAAACAAGCTCGAAAATGTGTAAATCTGTATCTGTACCCTCATGGTGACTCACAAATTAAAGAATTAAAATTTTTTTAAAAATAAAAAAATAAAAATGTAATAAATTTATGATTATCAGTAAAAAAAAAGATGCATGCCTAGCGTGTTCCCAGCCCAGATTCAGTTCCAAGCACTGCATGGTCTCCTGGGTGCAGACCCTGAAGCTCCTGAGCACCACTGGGTGTGGTCATGGAGGCGCCAGCACCACCCTAATGGCCTGGGTATCCTGGGTACCACAGGATTCAGCAGTTTTGCATCCTCAGTCCCTTTCATAGGAAGGAAGGAAGGAAGGAAGGAAGGAAGGAAGGAAGGAAGGAAGGAAGGAAGGAAGGAAGGAAGGAAGGAAGGAAGGAAGGAAGGAAGGAAGGAAGGAAGGAAGGAAGGAAGGAGGAAGGGAGAAGGGAAGGATGGAGGGAGGGAAGGAGGGAGGGAGGGAGGGAGGGAGGGAGGGAGGGAGGGAGGGAGGGAGGGAGGGAGGGAGGGAGGGAGGGAGGGGAAAGTAATAACTAGCATTCATTAAGCACCTATGATGTTCCAGGCACTCTGCTGAGAACTTTACATCCCTCAGTTTATTTTATCCTTAGAACAGTTCAGAGAGGTAAATAAATTATCTAAGGTAGTTCCCAGCTGGCAAATGGCATAACCAATACCTGAACCAAGGAAGTCTGAGCTTGATGCCCACTTATTAGACACTGTATTATCTTACCTCTCAAGAAATTCAGTGTGGTTGGCTGGAATTTGTATGTATGAGAGTGAGGGTTATTATATGTGTGTCAGATTGACAGTAATGTGTGTGTGCATATGTGTGTTTATGTGTGTGGCATGGCCTATGTGCTTGTGATGCGTGTGTAGTGTAGCACTATGTGTTTGTGATGTGCACGTGTGACAGTGTGTACATGTGGTATAGATGGCACATGTGTGATATGGCGAGTGAAGTTCCAGACTAGAGATGATGAAGAGCAGGGCAGGCCCAGTGAGCGGCAATAATGCCCAGGCCCATTATTACCTTGGCAATAATGGGGAGGGAAAGTCTAAAACAAGAAATTCTGATCATAGCACAAGTGTGAGATGCATCCCAGTGGACATACAAATCTACATCAAAGTGAAGTCTGAGGTGAAGTATAAAATATGAGCCTTAATTTTACAGATGACTCTACAAACTGGTGATGGATGAGTCACCTGTGACATTAAATCAGCTCTGGACAATGCACTCAGAAAATCAGCAGCAAAGGAAGACACTTGGAAAGGGGGCTATGACTCAATAGCCAACAGAGTAGACAGGAACCAGGGTCATGGAGTCATGGAAGGAAAGGGACTCCAGAGTCTAAAATCAAGTGCATTCATCTTTGTGAGCTGCCCCCAGTATTAGCACTTGGGGCAGCAGCAAGCAAGAAAGTGGGTTTAGTCATGTTGGCTGTGATGCTCTGCTGGATATTGAAAAGGGAAAAGGCAGTAAGGGAACTGGAGGCAGCTGCATAGGAGTGACGGGCTCGAGGAGAGTATCACCTGCAGAGACAGAAGGATAGGAGGAAAATGGCAGGTTTAATAGAGTCCCCACTGAGACAAAATTGTGACAA
This sequence comes from Sorex araneus, assembly GCF_027595985.1. Classification (NCBI taxonomy): domain Eukaryota; kingdom Metazoa; phylum Chordata; class Mammalia; order Eulipotyphla; family Soricidae; genus Sorex; species Sorex araneus. The sequence continues at coordinate 293,732,712 of NC_073313.1, read as the reverse complement.
GTGGAGAAACTTGAGCATGTGAGTCAGAAGGATGCGCTTGGTGTCATGGGGGAGCTTGAAATCAGCATCTTAAATAATGTGCAAAGCCCAGGGGTGGCCAAGGAACTGATGCTCCCTGATCTTGGGGGTGGGAAGGCGAGGAACCCCAGAACTGAGGTGCTGGGACTGGCCTGTCTTCCACAGAAAGATGAAGTTCCTGTTCTAAGGCAGAAGCAGGCTGCAGAACAAAGCTTCAAGCAGAGCTAAAGTTCTTAGTGATTATGTGAGGCCAGAAGACTGATGGATGGACAGTAAAGAGGAAGGGAGGCAGGATTCTTCATGGGGATGGTTGAACAGGACAAAGGAGGTTGTGATCAGGAATGACAGTGAGAAACAGGGCAGCCCTCTGCTCCCCTCCTAATTCCAAGGGGAGTAAATGTGAGGGCCAAAAGGGGAAAGATGCCTTAATTTATAAAGGGGTACAGAAAACATATGTTCTTGGGGCCGGAGCAACAGTACAGCAGATAGGGTATTTGCCTTGCAAATGACCAGTCAGGATTCAATCCCTAACAATCTGCATTATCCCCAGAGAACCACCAGGAGTTATTCCTAAATACAGAGCCAGGAAAAAACCCTGAGCACAGTTGGGTGTTTCCCTGCCCAAAAAACGGAAAGAAAATATATGTTCTTGAAACCATCCAGGTTCTGGGAAGACTAGCAGTAGAAGGGACACTCCTTATAATATGTTGAGGAGAAGCTGGAGAGCTAGTACAGCAGATTAGGTGCACACAACCAACCTCAGCTCAATCCTTGGCATCACATATGTTCACTGGGCCCTGTCAGGAGTAATCTTTGAGTACAGAGCCTAGAGTAAGCCCCGAGTACTGCCAGATGTAGATGAAAGCTAACAACAAAATTGAAGATATACAAAAGCTTACTTGCCACAAAGTAGAAGCTTAAAGGTTGAACAGAGGGATTTGGGGAGAAAATGAGCTGAATCCAGAGGAGATGGGGAATAAATTGAACATGGGGTGAGCAGAGTTTATGGAGATCTGGGTTTCAAGGACCAAGGCATGGATGACTCTTGGTAGATGAGAGTCACTTTGCTTGGGCCCCATAGTCCCCGAGATCTGTCTGATATTCTAGCAGCTACTTCCAGATATTTTGCTTCATCTTACTCATAGAACATCTGCACCCTCAACTTCTTGAAAGTTATTTCTGGGAGATTTGAGTTTATGAAGGTAAATAAGATAAATTTTATCAAAAATAAGAAACAACCTCAATGCCCCATGACATAAGAGAAGTTGGTTTGCTCATGCACTAAAGTATTAGGTGATTGCTGAAATATTTAAAAAAAAATTTATAATAACATGGGAACATACCTTTGTTATGTTAGAGTACAAAAAATGGGGAGGGAAAAATTGCTATATGATAGACAACTGTGTAAAATTAAACCCGAAAAGCAATCCATGCATTGAGTTTTCTTTTCATTTTGGAAGATACAGCAAAATACTGCCCTTTCTTACAGATTGAAGCACATGGTATCTTTTCTCTCTGCATTCTGTCCTGCATTTTGCTGATTTCCACATTTTCTACAGTATGTGTGTGTTACTCGGGTAATGGAGACAAGGTATATTCAATGGTGTGCCAGAGTTAGTTTGCAAGAGACAATTTTGCATCTCTTCCCAATCCTGTGTTCAGTGACAGCATGGTATAGCTTGGAAGTGGCATGTCAGGAAATACTTAGGCTAGATGATGGTGTCAGTTAGATATTTTCTCTTCAGAGACTCCAGTGTTGTCATGAACACACCATGGTTATACACTGCTATTAGGAACCTCTGATGGAAATCAGAATACACCTAAGGAGTTGAGGGATCAAATGCCCAACGTTGTCTTTCCTCTGAGCAGATCTCTAAAGAGGAAACAACTTGCTTATGGCTTCACAGAACAATTCAAAGAAACAAATATATTTTTGTGACACAATAGCCCAGCGGATAGGACATTTGCCTTGCACACAGCAGATCCAGGTTCGACTCCTCCGTCCCTCTCAGAGAGCCTGGCAAGCTACCGAGAGTATCCCGCCCACACAGCAGAGCCTGGTAAGCTACCCATGGCATATTCAATATGCCAAACACAGTAACAACAAGTCTCACAATGGAGACGTTACTGGTGCCCACTTGAGCAAATCAATAAACAACGAGACGACAGTGCTACAACAGAAAGTTGCTTTATTTTGGGTGCCCTCCCTCGCCCACCCAAGGCATGGATAGTAAACAGATGTTCATTCTAAGTAAGTGTACTTGTGACTGCCTTAGAACTCCTGTCCCTGTGACTTTTACTACTGTCCATACCTTTAGTTCTATGGTTTTTATTATTTATTGTCAAATATCTAAGTTGGCTCTAATCTGAAATGTGCTATTTAGTAGAGGAGAGTATGTTTAGCTCAAGTACCCTAAATACATACTTCACAAAACAAGAATATCAGGTTTTGGCTATTGTAAACAGTGCTGCAATGAACATACAAATGCAGATGTCATTTCTACTATACCTTTTTGCCTCTTTGGGATATATTCCCAGGAGTGGTATTGCTGGGTCACATGGGAGCTCAATTTCTAATTTTTTGAGAATCATCCATATTGTTTTCCAAAAGGGCTGAACCAGTCAGCATTCCCACTAGCAGTGAAGGAGAGTCCCCTTCTCCCCACATTCGCGCCAACACCGGTTGCGTTTATTCTTTTGGATGTGGGCCAGTCTCTGTGGTGTGAAATGATATCTCATTGTTGTTTTATTCTGCATCTCCCTGATGATTAGTGATGTAGAGCATTTTCTCATGTGTCTTTTAGCCATTCTTTGAGAAAATTTCTGTTCATTTCCACCCCCCATTTTCTGATTGGGTTGGATGTTTTCTTCTTGCAGAGTTCAACCAGTGCCTTGTATATCCTTGATATCAAGCCCTTATCAGATGGGTATTGGGTGAATATCCTTTCCCATATTGTAAACTGTCTTTGTGATTTGGTCACTGTTTCTTTTGAGGTGCAGAAGCTTCTTATTTCGAAATAGTCCCATTTATTTATCTCTGTTTTTACTTGCTTGGCCAGTGGCATGTCATCTTTGAAAATACCTTTAGCTTCAATATCATGGAGAGTTTTGTCAACCTTGTCTTCCATGTACCTTATGGATTCTAGTCTGATGTTGAGATCTTTAATCCACTTTGACCTGACTTTTGTATATGGTGTTAGGTAGAGATCTGAGCCCATTTTTTTTGCAAGTAGCTGTCCAGTTTTGCCAGTACCATTTGTTGAAGATGCTTTCCTTGTTCCACTTCAAATTTTTTGCTCCCTTATCAAAGATTAGATGATCATATATTTGAGGGTGTGTGTCAGGATATTCAACCCTGTTCCATTGGTCTGCAGCTCTGCATTTGTTCCAGTACCATGCTGTTTTAATTACTACCGCTTTGTAGTAGAGATTGAGCTTGGGGAGGTTGATTCCTCCCATCTTCTTTTCGAAGAATTACTTGGGAGTGCCCCACAACAGATGACTGGCTAAAGAAACTTTGGTACATCTACACAATGGAATACTATGCAGCTGTTAGAAAAGATGAAGTCATGAAATTTGCATATAAGTGGAAAGTATCATGTTAAGTGAAATGAGTCAGAAAGAGAGAGACAGACATAGAAAGATCACACTCATCTGTGGAATATAAAGTAACAGAATGGGAGACTAACACCAAAGAGTAGTAGGGATAAGGATCAGTAGGTCTGCCCTACGGCTTGGAAACTGACCTCACATGCTGGGGGAAAAGGCAGATAAGAAGGAGAAGGGAACACCAAGTAGAGGATGTTGGGAAGATCCATTCAGGTTGAAAATGCCCGCTGAAAGTAGACTCCAGACCAAACATGATGGCCACTCAATACCTCTATTGCAAACTACAACACCCTAAAGGAAAGAGAACAAAAGGGAATGCCCTGCCACAAAGGCAGGGTGGGGTGGTGGGGGATGGGGTAGGGGTAGTGGGAGAGATACTGGAAACATTGGTGGAGGAGAATGGGCACTGGTGGAGGGATGGGTAAATGATCACTGTATGACTGAAATGCAAACACGAAAGTTCATAAGTTTGTAACTGTACCTCACGGTGATTTACTAACAAAAATTTTTTTAAAAAAAGCAAGAATACCTAGAACAAGAAAAAAAAAACTAAAGCATCACTTCTATGTTCATCACACCCATAACATGAAACATGTTTCCTTGAACATGGGTGTGATGAACATAGAAAGGTTTACTACACATAGAAAGGTTTACTGTTATGGTCAAAGGCATAAATTTCCATTCTTTTTTTAAAAAAAATGTTTATTTTATTGAATCACAGTGAAAAAACTACAAAGCTTTCAGATTTAAGTCTCAGTCATATAATGATCAAACCCCCATCCCTTCACCAGCGCACATGTTCCACAACCAAGAACCCCAATATACCCCCCTCCCACCCCCACCTGAGTGGTTAATGATCTTCACTTTATTCTCTCTATACTTTGAATACATTCCATTAAATTTCCATTCTTGGGGCTGGTATGATAGCACAACGGGTAGGGCGTTTGCTTTGCACGCAGCCGACCCGGGTTCGATTCCCAGCATCCCATATGGACCCCTGAGCACAGCCTGGGGTAATTCCTGAGTACAGAGCCAGGAGTGACCCCTGAGCATCACTGGGTGTGACCCAAAAAGCAAAAATAAAATAAAATAAAATAAAATAAATTTCTATTCTTGAACTATTCTTTCAGGAATACATGTGGTTAAAGAGAGAGAAAAGAAGTTTCATCCTTATGAGGTAATCTGCTAAGGGATTTTTTTCCAGGATCTTAGAATCCTGAACACATGCCCTGACTGAGAGAACAGAAGTACCAGAAGATACAAGAGTGATATGTTTGACAGCTAGAGCATAGATTTGAGGTGTGAGAAGGTGGGCCTAATGCACAGAGTGTTTGGCCTGGAACTGAGGGGAGAGCTTCATCCTCTGAAACTGCATAAGAGAAGGAACTGTCGAAGGTATAGAGAGAAGCTGAAAGATCCATGTTGAGAGTTCTTGGTACTCTTAGTGAAGAGAAAGAGATGGTCACCTCCAGAAGTGGGAAGCCTCTAAATACCTAGCCAGTGTGTGAGGACATTTGAGGCCCTGCCTCAAACAGCTGTGCAGACATATATGCATCTGTATTTTAGAACAACACATATTTTAGAATCCTGTTTATTCATTAAGTATTGCTCACACTTTTTTTTTCACTTTCTTCATTTGAGCAGCATTTCTGTACCGTAGCACTGTAGCACTGTCGTCCCATTGTCCATCGATTTGTTCAAGCAGGCACCAGTAATGTCTCCATTGTGAGACTTGTTGTTACTGTTTTTTGGCATATCGCATATGCCACAGGTAGCTTGCCAGGCTTTGCCGTGTGGGCAGGATACTCTCGATAGCTTGCCAGGCTCTCTGAGAGGGACAGAGGAATCAAACCCGGGTCAGCCACATGCAAGGCAAATGCCCTACCCACTATGCTAGCACTCCAGCCCTGCAATTACTAGGTCCAATTTTGCATGAAATCACAGCCAAGGGAGATTAAGAAATTTGCCTATAGTAACGCAATTCATAAGTGGTAAAGTCAAGATGCAAATCTGTGTCTTCCAAATCCAAGTCTGGTGCACTTCAAAAATATTTTTTATTTGTCCCTCTCCTTCTGACTAACTTTGCTCAGCATGATACTCTCTAGATCCATCCACATAGCAGAAAATAGCATGATTTCTCATTTTCTTATAGATGAGTAGTATTCCATTGTGTATACGTACCACAGCTTATTTATTTAGTCATAATAAAGAACACTTGGACACTTGAGTTGTTTCCAAATTTGGGCTCCTGTGAATAATGCTGAAAAGAACATAGTAATGCAATTTTATTTCTGAACAGAATTTTGGGGTCCTTGGGGTAGATGCACTTTAAAGATTTCAAGATATTTCCAAAATGAATTCTGAGTTGCATTGGGAATTCTGAAGAGCCTCCATGGAATGGCACTAACTTTTAATGTAGAGTGAGGACATGTGAATCTTACTTTCCTTTGAACACTAAGAGACCATTCAGGATTATTAATTGCTCTGATATTAGGATTGTTGTTTCTCAGGGAGACTATGGAGGTCTTAGATCAGAAAGATATAGAGAATAGCCTGTTGGCAGAGCAGTTAAAACACTCACAGTATTTATTGATTAGATTCACTAGGGCCATAGATCTTGGTTTCCCAAACTATCATAATAGTAACATAAAATATTATGGGTAACAAATCATCATAACTAATATAATAATGCATATATTTAAATATTGATATTGAGAACACAGAGACATGAAGCAAGTACAAGCCACTGGAAAATGGTTCCACGGTTTTGCTTCATGCAGAATTGCCATTGACCTTTAATTTGCAAAGAAAAAATGCAGTATCTGCAAAGTATGATAAAATGAAGTATGCTTTTTCCTTCCTCCTTGTTATGCAAAATCACTAACTTGATTCTCCAAACTCATTTCCAACTTAATGTGGTACTCATAAAACAGAAGTACCTGCCAGATAACAGGTTCATTCTCTTGGGCAGTTATTTGGTTTTAAATAATTAGTTTTTTTCATTCATTTCCATCTTCATTGATGTATGTGCTTAGAAAATGTGTGGGGGTGCTTGCCCCATGCATTCGGTGACCATGAGTGGCTTCCCCAGCCCGGCCTGCTGCTGCCACCAACAGATACATGAGGAAGGGAACAGGGCTGGTTGGTGATAAGTTGCCATTTATTCCAATCTCTATTCCCCTGCTTATTCCATTCTCTCAGTGTGCCTGTTCCAATCTCACTGAGTGCCCCATTCCAGTCTCACACTTCCTCTCACTCCCATTTCCTACTTTCCCCCATGCTCATCTCACCACGCCCAGTCTCGCACCCTTAGTCAAGACCCCAACCTTCCAAGTTGGGAGTAGCAACTATACATAGGTAAGAGCACAGTCAACATATAGCAAGCCCTTATTCTGAAAAAAGATCCATTTAGGACAAAATACCATCTAAGGTTGTATTTCTCCTTTCCTTAGTCCATAAACATTTAAAGGGTCATCTGAAATTTACTTCTTAATAATATTAGTCATTTTGCATGGACACAGTAAGAGATATATTAAACTAAAGGGGACATGTCGCTATAGATCCCAGACTACAGTCCTCAGGCAGATTAGTCATTCCTAACCTTAGCAGGGTCCGTGTCCAGACACTTCTCTTTGGGTCATGCCAGAATTTGTCCATGACCGTGCTCTTAACTTATTATGTTTTATGGTGCTAGGCCTGTCCCTTTTTGGTGCCAGGGTATCTCTCAGCTTGCCCTGGGTCCATCCAAGTCCTTTGGGGACCCTGCATTTGGGAGGGTCTAAGAACTAAGGGCAACTGATGCTTAAGTCGAGTAAGTATGACAGATGCCAAAAAATAAGTATTATTTAGAGCCAATTAACTCCCAAGTTATAAAAGCATAGCATTAACTGTCTTTCTATGTCTATACAAAAAGGACATTTCTCTAAAGTAAACTATGCAAAAGACATAAGGGAAAGAGAAAAGCAGTGTTTCACTTACAGATATAAAATCCAAATCCTTAGAAGGATCTGACCTTACAAGTCACAGGGTCTGATTTGGGACATAAGTGATTAACAGAAAAGGGAAGTAGAGCACAAAGGAGAGGTTAAAGGTAAATACAGAAGAATGGGAATTCTCAGGAACACTGTGAGGGATGTAACCCAATAAACCTAAGATTCCTGCAGCAAGGAAGAAAGGACAAACCAATGTTATCCTACGATCACCTAAAATTTCTGCTAGTTACTGAAAAATAATGATGCAAAAGGAAAAGGCTGATGTTTGAGGAGAACTAAGAGGTTGCTCCTCCTACTCAAACCCCCTGCTTTTAATATTTCACTGTCCATGTCAACCTAGACATTCCAAAGTGGTCAAATAACAACACAGGGAAAATATGAGGCCCAGGAGCAGAGAGATAGTACATGACAATGTAAGATGAGGGAGCAAGTGCTGATATAGAAGTGTGGCCGAAAGCTACCCAGAAGAGCTAAGATCATTCAAGAAGAGAGATGCACTAAATAACATATTTTCCAGGTTCTGAAATAGTCTTCTACTATGTTGGTTCTAGCCTGCTAGGACTTCTATGTCTAAAATAGGGTAAGTCAATCAAAAATCAAAGGATGAGCTATCTCTCTTATTAGGGGCAAATGGAGTAGATAAGTCAAACTCTAAGCTAATGTTTATTTGTCATTTATAAAATCCTTGGTGAGGCTGGAATGGTAGTACTGCCTTGCATGTGACCAACCTAAATTCAATCTCCAACACTCAATATTGTCCCAAAGCCCACCAGGAGTGATTCTTGGGCTCAGAGACAGGAGTAAGCCTGAACACAGTAGGGTGTACCACTCCAATTCGACCCCCACCCACCCCCAGAAAAAAAAATCAGAAAATCCTAGAATCCTAAGAATATACTAAATTTATTCTACCTGTGCTCTGTAACAAAGCAAGTCTGAATGAATGACAGCACATCTATTTGCAACAAGTCTGTTTGGTAATTCAGTACCAGTAGACTCAGACCTACCACATAGAAATAGAGATTCCTTTCAAAATATTACTGTTCATTGATTCTGTGCCTAGTATTCCAGTAGTTATTGTTTCCATGTCTCCTAATAAAACCTCCATTTTGTAACTTATGGGTCAAGATATCATTTCAACTTTCAAGTCTTATCATAAGAAATGCATTTTGTAAAGTTATGGCTGCCATTTACAGTGATTCCTCTAACAGATCTGGGTAAAATCAACTAAAAATCTTCTGGATAGGATTTACCATTATAGATAACATTTAAAGGATTTATGATTCATGGGAGGTCAGATGTTATCAACATTAGCAGAAATTTGAAAGAATTTGATTCCAGCTATCATGGAGAACTTTGAAGAGTTTAAGATTTCATTGGAAGATGTAACTGCAGATGTTAATATCAAAGGAACTAAAATTAAAAATGAAACTGAAGGTACAGTTGGATTGCTGTAAATTTCATGATAAAACTTGAAGGAGTAAGTTGGTTCTTGAGATGGAACTGAACTTTGGAATTGTTTGCACAAAGTTATTAAATACAACAGTGGCAGGGATTGAGGATTGATTTGGAAAGCCTGAGTCCCACATACCTTTCCCTCTTTTAGGTTGTTGTGGTAGTGGTGGTGGCTCCACAGAAATCAAATACCTAGTTGTGGTATTTGCACACTTGGTCATTTTGCTCATGCACACATTTGGTTATAGTGTGTTAAAGATTGCACACTTTGCTGCAGCATTAAGTTCACACATGAGAGTGCCATGGGGATTGTATTCAAGTCACATGTGGGAAATGGCACTCTGCCTGTGAGATATAATGCCAGATGCAACTCTAATTTTGAAGGAAGTTCTATGTGACTGAATAATTTCAAACAGCAGCATAAGCAGAAAGAAATTTTTCGTGAAAGGAAGAGTCTATCAATGCAACAAACATCAGTGTTTTGCTATGTTCAGAAACTGCCAGCCACGCTCCCCCTCAGCAGCTACCACCATCATCTCTCAGCCATTACCACAGAGGCAAGAACCCTTCACCCGCAAAAATAAATGATACAGCTCACTGAATATTCAGATGATAGTTTGCAATTTTTGGCAATAAAACATTTTTAATTAAATTATACATAGTTTAGACATCATGTAATTGCACACTTAATACCCCAAAGCTTAATGTAAATATAATTTTTATGTTTTCTGGAAAATCAGAAATTTCTTATGAGTCATTTTACAGCAATCTTTGCTTTATTGCAATAGTCTGGAGCTCAACCTGCAGTTATTCTGAGGTGTGCTTGTGTTTGAAGTTGAGGGAAGAATTGGGAGGGTTAGGTATCAGTGAGGTTTGACATCATGTGGGGAAATGAAACTCAAAATGTAGAGACTGAGTTATTTACTACAATATGGGTGATATAAGATCATCAAACCTTCTAAATCATCAGGGTGCGTGTGTGTGTGAGTATGTGTGTGTGTGTGTGTGTTTTGGATAAAATAATAGTGTGTACTGATTTCTGCAGCAAGGCTGAATTAGAGCATAGTTATACCTCACATATATAGTTTCCGTTTTACAAGGTGAAAAGAGTTGTGGAGATAAATGCAAGCGATTTTTGCATAACAAAATGAATGTATATAATACCGCTGAACTGTATAAGTAAGAGTAGCTAAAGTGGAGAATGTTATATGCAATTAAAATTTTTACATCATGACATACTAATAGTATACTCACTTCCACAATTAAATTTCTTCAAACAAACCTGGGACCTAAATGTTGTTTGAGATAAAAACATAAAAACTAAGGCTTAGAAAATTTGTATTACTTGTCCAGTCATCAGTGAGGAAGCCATAAGGGATGCCAGTAACATGACCCCCAAGAGTAAGGCCCAGTCCACAGCACTCAAATGTCAGATCCAACAAGAAAATGTGATAGGCTTCTCTTCTTGTTTTGAAATACAATTCTAAATTCACCAATTTATTAAATCCACCATTTATCCAAATCCACAATTCTAAATTAGACCATTTATTGTGCCAGGCCTGTTAAACATGGTCAAGAATAAAATAAGAAGACAAAACACTTTAGGAGGGAGAAAGAGACACATTGAATCACTTAATCAAGTTGTGTTTTCTATTTTTGTTTTGTTTCAATTTTTGTTCTTGGCCACCGGTAGTGCTCAGGGCTTACTCCTGGTTCTGTACAAGGGGTCACTCATGGTAATGTTCTAGAGATCATATGTGGTGTCAGGGATCAAACCTGGATTAGCCACGTGCAAACACTTTACCCACAGTACTATCACTGTGGCCCCTGCAAGTTGTATTTTTAAGCGGTTTAGAGTATTCACTTTCTCATCTATAAAATAGGTAGAATAGTCCCCACCTCATAGCAATTGGGAGGATTGGAAATGATTCAACTGTAAGGTCCAGCAGGCAACTATGAGTGGGAACTCTCATAATTATTACCACAGATCCTACAGTGAAGCTGCTTATGACTGATTAGAATGAAAATTCTGGGGAGGGCTTGAAGATCCCATAATTGAGCTCCTTCCTGTATACCTGAAAGAGTGAGGTCCAAAGTATTTGTATAATTTCTCAAGATCACCATTGACTTATGGTAGAGTTAGGAGTGGAAACCCCATGAGCAAAATATTATTTCTCCACCTCCAAGACTAAAATAAAGAAGTGACTACAAGAAGGAATTCCACAAAGCACCAAATGTGTGGGAGAAAACAACTGATTCTGTGGGTTCTCAAGAGGAGGCAGACCATAGTGAAGGTTAGGATTTAATTGAAACTTGAGAGACTGCTAATCAGAGCAGAGGCCCATACTGTGCTCACATTCTCAAAGAGGAAGGAAAAAATAATGACTAAAGAAGACATTCTTAACATATATTCCATGGTAGGAGATGGAAAATGCTGTTGTGTGTGTGTGCGCACGCACATTTGGAGGGGTGATCATATCTGAGTGGGGGGATGGGAAATGACGGGCAACAATAAAGATGGTGTTGCACTTTACTCTAGGATGAGCTTGTCACAGGGAAGCTTTGAGTAGACCTGAATGAGTATATTTGTTCTAGCAAGATAATGGGAGAGATAAAGTCATGAAATTTGCTTGTAAGGGGTGGACATGGAGAGTATCATGCTATGTGAAATGAGTCAGAAAGAGAGGGACATAGAATGACTACACTCATTTGTGGAATATAAAATAACATGAGACTGATATCCAAGGGCAGTAGACACAAGGGCCGGGAATATTGCCCATAGTTGGAAGCCTGCCTCATGATCCGGGGGAGAAGGCATCAGGAGTAGAGAAGGGATCAACTTGAGTGAGATGAGTTGGAATTCATGGTTGGAGGAATCATTCGAGATGGGAGATATGTGCTGAAAGCATATAAAGGACCAAATGTGATAACCTCTCAGTATCTGTATTGCAAACCATAATGCTCAAAAGTAGAGAGTATGGGGGAAATTGTCTGCCATAGAAGCAGGGGGTGGGTTGGAAAATGGGGAGTGGGTATACTGGGGACATTGGTCGTGGAGAATGTGCACTGGTGGAGGGATGGGTGTTTGATCATTGTATGACTGAAACTCAAACATGAGAGCTTTGTAACTGTATGTCATGATGATTCAATTTTTTTTTGATGATTCAATTTTTAAAAACCGTTAAAAAAAGAGAATGTGATAAGTTCTCCTGCTCCCCTGCAGATAAAGTGATGCAAAACACAAACAAGTCAATGAATGGTGGAGATGATTTTTACAAAGACAACGATGGAGATATATGATGCATTCACTTTAGCAGGCAGCATGCTCTGCTCTGCAGAATTTTACTTAGTAGCCATAAAACCCTTGTCATAAGTCAAGGTTGGTAGGAGGCATAGAACAGAGCGTGGTGGTGGTGGCAGTGCCAAGGACTCCACCCCCAGGTCTCCATCACTGCCTCCAGCTTCTATATTAAAAATTTACCCTCTCTTGGCTTTACCTTTCTAACTGGTCAGCTGAGGCAGTGGCAGCAACACCCCTGGTAATATGTTTACATTTTACTATGTTTACATTTCATTTTGCTAGCACTTGACTCAACAAAGTCTCCTCCATATAATTTCATTTGATGAGAATAATCATTTCTTTTCTTCCTTTCTTTCTTTTATGTTTTTTTAAAATTTTTTTGTTTTTGGCCATGCTCAGAGCTTACTCCTGGCTCAGTGCTCAGGGACCACTCCTGGAAGTGCTGGGAAATGGAGTCAGGGTCTGCTATAAGTAATGCAAGTACCTTATCTGTTGTACTATCTCTCTGGCGTAAGGTCTTTTACTTTTTCTTTTTCTTTCCTTTTTTTTTCTTTTTTTAAAATTTTTATTAGAGAATCATGTATTGTACAGCTACAAATTTATAAACTTTTGTGTTTGCATTTCACTCATACAGTGATCGTTTACCCATCCCTCCACCAGTGCTCATTCTCTTCCACCAATGATCCCAGTATCCCTCTCACCACCCCCACCCCATCCCCCACCACCCTACCCTGCCTCTGCGGCAAAACCAGTGTCTATAGTTTCTTTTAAGTCATCAGCGACTCTAACAAGATTCCTAATTGTGTAAAAAAAAAAAAAAAAAGCTCTTAACACATCAAATTTTACTGTGTTTTGATCTAAACAGTGTTATAGATGGCAGCGGGATTCTGGACTGGTATGGAAGGGCCCAGGATGAAGACAAAGACACACGAATGCGGTCAGTTGAGAATTAGAGTCCTGGAAGAGATGAAGACAAATATGAGCATGTGAAGCAAAAGCGTTCCCGGGGAAAGACAGCAGGTGCCAAGCACAGAGACAGGAACGTTCTTGGCACAGTCAAGGACGTAAAGGACAGAAGTAATTCAGCCTGCCAGAGTGGCATGAGCAAAGGGAGAGTAGTGAGCAACGAGTCTGGAGAGAGGGCACTGCACTCCAAGGCACCGAGCAGAGGATCTAAAGCAGAGAAGGGGCCATGACTGAGTGCCTTATCCAAAAGGTCTCTCTGAGTGCAATGTGGGAGATAAAAAGGTGAACACAGGGAGTTTATGGCGATCACTCCGGTGAAAGAGGGCAATAGCTTGGGTCAAAATGCTGCTAGTCGAGTCAATGATAAGCAAGAGATCTGAGTCTTCCTCTGTGGCTGAAGGGAGAGTTGTTAGGTTTTACAGTGAAAAATCTTGCATTTGTACTAAAGTTGAGTCATGTTGTAAAATCACAGTAGTTTCAAACTTGAAGGACTCTCTATTGGGTGGTCTCATCTGAAACTGTCCCTGGCCCCCAGCCCAGGGCAGCATGTTAAAAAGAAAAAAAAAAAAGCAAAAACAATGGTCTGAGCACTCCTGACAGGTCACTGAGCTTGGGCTGTCCTGCATATGAAAATAGAAATCGCTCTAGAAATCACCATCATCAGAAAGAGCCTCTCCAGTGCTCTCCAGAGAGGAGAGGAACTCCTTGCAGGCCAGCAGGGAGATGAAGGAAAAATACTGTATTTGGTAAAATACTGGTCTAAAGCATGGGGGATTTCCAGTTGGCAGGGACAGTCTCTGGGGAGACAGAGAAAACATAGATATAGACTCTTTCCGCAAATGCTTATTGAAGCTCTATTCCTGGAGATCCCGGCAGTGAACAAAACAAACATCCTTTAAATGAAGTAGCAAAGACAAAGCTCCAATAATCACACCACCAACGTGGATGGTAGAACCACCATTATGCTACTCACTGAGATGGGAACTTTGAGAGATGAGCCCAGGGCACCATGAGAAAAAAGCTAGAGTTTGTAGGAGAGACCCAGCGGGGCTGGACTTGAGGACAAACCCCTGTGTGGGAGAGTGAGGGGACACTTCTTCCCAGTACAGGGTTGTGATGGGAAGGGCGTGATGAAAGAGAACAGAAGCCAGGGGCCAAAGCAATATAGTACGGTGGGTAGGGCCCTGCCTTGCCCATGCAGACCCAGGTTCCAACCCAACATTCCAGATGATAATCAAGCACTGCCTGGAATAATACCTGAGTGCATAGCCAGGAGTAAATCCTGAGCATTGCCGGTGTGGTCCAAAAAAGAAACAAAACAAAACAAATAAAAGACAAAAGCCAGTGAGGGTCAGTGAGATGGGGCAGCCAGAGCACAGTTGCATCCTGATTCACTTAAGTGTCAGAGGGGCAGAGAGACGCCTCCAGCTGCAGAACCACACCACAGAGCTGAGGACAACGCAAAAAGCAAGGACCCAAGCCAACTGCACGCGAGGGCATTCATTCCACTGCAGGAGCGAGCGGCCTGTACAAGAATGTCACATGCCAGCCTTGCATGCCTACCATCCAGGGTCAAGTCTTTCACCAGGGAGCAGTTCTTTGTGTTATGCCAGGCAGAACTCTGCCGGCTACCACAAACAATAGTAACCTGGCAACTGGGATTTCAACCCACTCAAGCTTTGACAGATATTTAAATGACGACATCAGGAATATTTCTATTCCTACAGGCTGATAGTCCAGTTAGTTGAAAATCCCAGGTCTCGGTGGCTCAGCGGGGGCGGGGGGTAGGAGGAATGGAAAAGGGATGGATGGAGTCCAATTATTTACTGTTTCAAATGGCAGGGGGTGGGGTAGCCAGTGACAACCTCCTCATCCGGAGAGGAACTAGCTGGCACAAAGGAGAGGTTAAACACAGATCACTGCTTGACGATGTTTGGGACTGTGGGGCTTCTTTAGGCAAAGGTTTTAATTAGTTTCTGTTTGAATTTACACTTCCACCGTTTTCCCCAACAGTAAACCCTGTCAGATGAGTGTGGTGAATGATAATCATGCTTTGGAACTACCTATTAACAGTGTCTTCCAAACACCCCAGAGAGATAAACGTCGTTTTGCAGGAGCTTTGCAAAGGCTTGTCTTGGTGGTCTTTAGGGAAGAACCATGGGGAATTCTTTTCCTGAATCTGGGACCAGTCATCTTCTTTCATCAATCTGTACTGGCACTGCTCAAGAAAAAAATATAAACAAAGAAGCAAGACTTGTGACATTTTAGGTGTTGGAGTGGTTAAATTTTAAATAACAGTTAAAGAAATGTGTGAAATAAGATTGGGGACGGGGGTCCCCAAGCAGAGGGACCCAAGGACCTAGGGGCCCAGGAACGCCTCCCACTGATTCTGGAGCTAACCAATTAAAGATTCAATACAGGCCCAGAGCTGTAGAGCCGCTCAGGCTTATGATGCTGGCGACTCCCCAGTCACCCTGATTCTGGGGTTGCCAAACTTTCCCCACTGGTGCTCAGGGGACCATGTGGTACTGGGGACCAAACCAGGTAGGCCACATGCAAGATCAGTGTCTTAATCCCTGAACTATCTCCCCAGTTCCAAAATGAATTCTGTATATATTATTGAATTGATTACAGTAAAATCATGCCAAAAGGAAATTCTATACTGACATATTTAACAGTATAAAAATCATTGATATTTCATAGCCTTTGGTTGTGGATGTGGGTGTGAACCGTCCTCTAAATCCAGTGTCTATCGCCCTTACAGCACCACTCCGCTCCAGCTGGCCACATTTCCAGGCTCATGAGCTGCACGTGCCTAGGGACTATTCTACTGAACAGGACTTGATGGTTTCTTCCCCCAGATTACATTTTGCACATTACATTGATTTGTGACATGTGACTCTGTCAGTTGCATGTTGAATTGACTACTTCCTCTGCTGAGAAAGATGTCCCCGTGGTGCCTGCATTTGCCACTGTCTTCACAAACGCAGACAGAAACGCTGAGTGACATCTTCCCTGCATCTTGAAACATCCTATTTCTGATTCTCTTTCTTCTCTATGGCTCCCACTGCAGTCAGTCTGTCGTCCCATATATTCTTCCATGAAGGCACCTCTCATATATGCCTTCTGTATTTCAACACTTGGGCCTGACCCTACCTCTTTCCTATAGTCATCTAATTCCCAGATCCTCAAAGACACACACACACACACACACACACACACACACACACACTTCCCCCTGAGAATATATTATAGTGGACTGGGCCTAAGAAGACCCCCATATGGCCCCTTCATTTGCTCAAATGTTCATTGAGTGCCCACGTGGGCCAAGTCCTATGCTTTATAAAAGTGACATGATGTCTCCTCCAAGTTGATTTTACTCTGTGATAAATAATTTAAGACTTAATTTTAACAGCTACCAAAAAATGTACTGTGGTGTAGAATAAAAAATCTGCATGAAATGTTAAGATAAAACAAGAGCCTTTATATAAATGTCTACCCTTGACACGAGTAGCTTCAGGCTATGCCCTCAGATTCCCTGGAGGATAACCAGCTTCCAGTTCCTCTGCTGTGAGAAGCAACTTTGATCAAAAGCCTAAGAAGGCCAATCACTGATCCTCTTCCTCCTCCGCTTTCTCTCTCCTCAACCCAAACAACACAGGGATAAGAATGACGGTGCCACAACTAAATGCATAGTCACCGTGTTTATTGGAAAGTCAGATGTCCTAGAGGTTCTAGTTTTAGGAGGAATAAAACTAACATTGCGCAACTCTTCATTCACAATTAAATGTTGTTAACCCTACTCTTCAGGGCATTGTAATACCCAAGTATAGTAGCTTCTTCAACACATGCTTGTGTGGGTTGTTAGGAGGTGGCTCAGTGGCCAAAGTAGCTGCCTGGGGAGCAGAAGGTCATGAGTTCAAGCTCGGATACCTGGCTGTGGCCCCTGGCACTGCAAGCACTGACTACAGGTGTGTGTGAGCACCTCTGCAGGGAGTATTTCTTAGCAGGCACTGCCACTAAGTAGATGAGTGAGGCCAAGTGTGTGAGCCTCCCTCCTTAAGCTGGACCATGCGAAGCACCACTAAAGTGTGTGACCCCTAGCCAGCAGCCTAACCTGATGTGGAACTCCCAGCGAGCACCACAACCAAGCATGTGTGTGACTCCCTGCCATGGCAAGAACAGTCAATGGAGGGAAGTAAATTGTGTGAACGCAGGGTTGTACATGGTGATGAGATCGGTAAGGAATTCCAGAGGTGGTTGTAAAGACAGTACAGTGGGTAGAGAGCTTGCCTTGCATGCAGCCAAGGCTGAGTTCCATCCTCAGCACCCATTCAGTCCCTCGAGCACCGCCAGAAGTGACTCCTCAGCACAGAACTAGGAATTATTCCTGAGCATCACCAGGTGTGGTCCAAAACCAAAACAAAGAAAAATAATTCCAGAAGTGCTCAAAAGGGGTGGTAATGTTACAAAATGAAGGAATTCAAGAAGGCTCAAAGGAAGAGGCAGGCTTTGGTGCAATGTGCAGAAAAGATTAGGAATTTAACCACATCAGGGAAGTGGCTGGGGCTAGACAGAATCAACAATGACTAGTTCACCCGCATTATCATCCTTTGCTCCCTCCTTCATATGTGTGCTTTGCACTTACTTCCCAGCCTTGATAGATACTTCAAGGCAAAAATTCAAACCCTCCCCCCTTGGGGCAGGTGCCCCTGATGCTGGCCATAGGAACTTCATCTTATCTTCTGAAGTGTTTGTAACAGACAGATAAGAAAATGCTTTTTGTAAGATTGAAGGGGGAAAAAAACTTCCCCAGGTGCTGGTTTGTCTGTGCAGATCTGCCTAATAATTACTTCCACCCCAGCTTCCAACACTGCTTCTTGCATCTCAGGCCTCAGGGACCTGCGGCACTGAGGCTGAGGGAGAATCACTCTCTCCCTTCTCCAGATCTCAGCCACCCTCCACGGCTACTGTTTGCAGCTCTGAGATAAGAGCCAGTCCATGTATCAGATTCTAGATATGTCAAAGTTTCCCAACTAGTTAAACCCTAAGTTAGAATCTCTGCCCACTGGGGCTGGGTGATGGGGCTCAGGGCCTGAGCATATCAAAGCGCTTCCTTTACACCAGAACCTCCTCGTTACTGATGGAGGGGCTGGGGGGAGTCCAGGCCTTTCTGGGCACACCGCACGGCAGGACAGTGCATCCCTGGCTCTCGGACTGGTCCATATTCCTTACACCCTTGCCGGTGCCCCCAACACATCGCATGATCTCATACAAGTGACACTTGCATTTCTGCATCCACGGGTCTTCCACATCTGGTCCTCGGAAGCTGCTGTCCCTTGGCCATCCTGCTGGCAAAGAGGCAGCATGGTCTCTTCTTGGGTACTGACTGAAAGGAACTGTTAGCACATGTCCAACAAGCTGGCTCTAGGGAAGGCCCGGTCCCAACAAGAGAGGTGACCTGTGGGCGTGGTGCTTAGACCCCATGAAGAGCATAGCCTCTTCGATGTGCTGATGGGGTGGGCCTGATCATGGAAGGGCCTAATGGGATCTCTAGAGCACAGGACACACTGTAAAGACCCCTCTGGCCTATTCTGAATGAGGCTGACTCGCAAATGTGCTTTTCTGCACCCATGTTCATACCATTTGTGATACTGTCTCATTCTGTGTCCAGAGCTAGCATCTTGCTTCTTCTTAGAACCATCCTTTCTTCCAGTGCTGCCCTTCTCTGCTGCATTCATCCCAGCCAAGGGGGCACTGGGCACCTGCGGGCACAGCCTCACAGCTTCCAGAAGTGCCCCACAGCCTGGACAGAGGGCAGTGTCCCAGCTGGGTAGGTGAAAATGATTCTTCCCCGACTCCTTCAGACTGCTTCACGCATTCCAGTGCCATTTCCCTTATGCTTTTCATCTGGCCTCTGCTTGTCCCTTCCATAATTCTGGCTTTCCCCATCCTAGATTTATGGTCCCAGGAGTATTTCTTTTGTGTGTGCTAGCCCATTGGCTAAGTTAGAAATTCAGGTAACAGTCATACCTGGGTGCCTCATTCTTTCACTTTTCCAACTATATAGGTTGCTTCTCTTTATCCTCACAAGCATCTTAAGAGTTGTGAGTACTCCTGTGAGATCTGTGTAGAACAAAGAAAGAAATCACATGTACTTATGCTCTCCAGATGTGTGAATAGAATAGCCAGTCATGAAGTCCTGGCCTCTTCTCCACAAGAGTTAAATCGGCTCCTCCCTGAACAAGTAAATGCAGGGAATGAAGAGATAGTGCAAGGGTTAAGACTGCAATTAGCCAACCCTGATTGCATATCTGGCACCACATGGCCCCCTAAATACCACCAAGTGTGGCTTTGGAGACCCCCAGAACCACTTGGGTGGCCTGGGGTCTTGCCCTGGGCTGCCAGTTGGATTGGCTATGAATTGTTGGGAGGCCCTGCCCTGGGCCCAGGGATTCCTGGGTTCAGCTTGGAAACCCTTCCCCCAAAAAATGAGTAAGTGAAGGTAGGCTATAGACATCACATAAGTTATCCAAGTCAACAAATAATGATTTTCTGCATAACAGGCAATTCAGGAGATTTCCAAATACCTGTGTCACAAAGGCCATAAAATGTAGCAGGTCAATGGACCAGTAATTGTGTGATTATTGAAAGTTCAGATGAACAGCTATTTCCAAGCCTATCAACGATGATGTAGGAGCGCAAAGAGACAATGATTGTGTTTGCATGTACATTCTCTGTGTATGGGCAGTCTTTTGCATTTCCACCCAGCCTCCCAGGTTGGAATGTCAGGGCACTGCCATTTTCTTCCTCAGCACATTCAAAGAGACATTCGGTATTCTAACCATTTGAAATGTGTAGGGCAGTCTCATAAATATTTATAAAAACTTAATTAGAAAGTTCTAATTGCATTTCGATTTCTAATTTCAGCAAGAATTAGTTTTTTCCCAATCTTAATATCCTGAAGAGTGAGTAATAGACATGTAACACTCTTTTGCAAGATTGGAAAGTAACTACTTCCTTCAGCACTGTGATCTGCAGGCAGATCAGCTTAATTACTCCACACCAGCTTCTAGTGACTTTCTCTGAGCCTCGTGATGCTTTAGCTGCCTGAGGTGCCTCTTTTGCTTTCAGTATTATACCCTCCAGATACCCCCCAGAGACCACCATGGATCAAGGGTTCAGAAGAATGTAACCAGTGCACTATCTTCCTCAATAGTAATCGCTCAGAGGGAATGGGTGCGATTACTCCAGAGTTAGAAAAAGTATATATTAGGTCTAGAAACACAGTCTGTACATTTCCTAAAATATAAATGAATCTCATATGAATAAAGGGGATTAGGAAGAATAATAAGTAAAAATTAAAGAGTCAGAAAAATCACAAGATCAATTTTTGAAGGAAATTGACCACTTTGGTAGAGACAAGGGGGAAATGCAGGGCATGATTATGGATTTGGCTCTGGCAAAAAGGAAATGCTTGGTGTGTTAGAGTTCAGGGAGGCTTGGGTGGTGTCTGATAACCTGGACAAGTCGGCCTTGCTGGGTCAGGAACCAGAAGAGAATCCTCTCAGCATCCTCTCCCCTGTGTTTAAGAGCCCACATTCTTAGACAATAATAAAGAAATGCTCACATATCCGCCTTTGTGGAAAAAGTATAAAAGTGGAAAGGCTCCAGCCTTTCTCTGGAATCCTGCTTTAAGAGACCCCTCCCAGAACCTGGGAGTTTCCCTGCCTCATTCCCCACTTCCTTTCTGTTTCCCTACAGAAGATCTTACTGAATTCAGCTCTTTCTCTCCTGTCTCTTTGCTTTCCATTTTGACTGCTTGAGATCAAGGACCTGAATGTCTGTGCCTGCTACAATACTGCGACCAAAGATTGGACCAGGACTGCTAGCCTAGAGGTGTAGAAATACTTGAGGCAGGAAAGTGCAGGTGGACCAGGCAGGGCCAGCAGTGGAGAACAGGCAGGATGGGGAGCAGCATCACAGGCCAACATTAACATCCAAGCTGTAAGGAGGGAGAAGAGAAGAGAATAGAAAAGAGAAAAAGAATGATATTTTTTTAATTGAATGACCGTGAGAACAGTTACAAAGTTGTGAGGTTTAAGTCTCAGTCATACAATGGTCAAACATTCATCCCTTCACCAGTGCACATGTTCCACCACCAAGAACCACAGTATACCCTCATCCCACCCCCCACCCTGCCTGTGTGGCAGACGATTTTCACTTTACTCTCTCTTTACTTTGATTACATTGAATTTTCGACAGAAAACCCACTATTGTTATTTGGAATTTTCCACAACAATCAGACCAGCCAAAAAGGCATCATTAGATCATTTGTTTTCTATTTCTGATAATGAAGAGCATATAATGCTGCATGGCTGTGACAGCAACCGTGCAGTTTTGTAATTCTGGTATTTTAGTAATTAACTCCAGAGGTATTTCTGCCAGCAGCTGCTGAGTTCCGAGAGTGGTTTGTGTGTCTCTGGGATCATGGCTGTTCAGGAGCAGAGGAGCTGTTTGTGGGCGGCCACTCAGGCTCTCGTTTGAGTGGGGAGAAGGGCCGGTTCTGTGCCCCCCAATCTTGAGATTTCCTGTGCAACCTGTAACTGCAAGCCTCTACCTCTCTGTCCAATTGGCTCTGAAAGGTGATGGTCGCCATGCTGCCCCAACGGGGAAAAGGGCAAGGGACAAAAACCCTTCCCCTCCCAGGGCTGCACAGGACCATAGCTTAATTGACAGTGCAGGAGCATTCTGCTAGCAGCCATTGCATTCCAAGATTGGTTTGTGTGCCTTGGGATAATGGCCATCCAGGGGCAGAGGAGCCATTCCTGAGCGTTTTTTGTTTTTTGTTTTATTTTTGTATATCATGAAAAGTTGCACTGCGCATATAAGTGGCCACATGGTTTGGAGAAATAGGCCTGGTCCCCACATACCAGATCCACATTAGTAGAGAAGCTCATGGTCACCAGATTCCATCTAGAGAAGGCGAGGGGACTGCACCTGCTCCATCTGGGGTACACCAATGTTATCAGCTTGGTTTGGGGTCCAGAGCATTCTCTGGTGTGTGGTACCTGCCGGCCAGGATTCTTCACTGCTGAGTGGGGCAAGATGGCGCTGGGGGCAGGTTAAGGGCATGACTTCGGGGTCAGGGCAGACTGGAAGCTGGGATGGAACTGCCCAGTTCCAGTGCCCCCATGCGGTTTGGAGAAAGAGTCCTGGTCCCCACATACTGGAGCCACGTTAGTAGAAGCTCGGTGTCACCGGGATTCCATCTGGATAAGGCACTGCACCTGCTCCATATGGGGCACCCCGGTATTATCAGCTCAGTTTGGGGTTCAGAGCTTTCTCTGGTGTGTGGTGCCCGCCGGCCATGATTCTTCACTCGAAAAATAATGATTTTGTGGCCCTTTCTAATTCTTAGACTTTTGAGTTTTTGTGACTAAATAAACAAGTATTAGGGCACTCAAAGGCATACACACACACACACACACACACACACACACACACACACAGAAGGATTGGTATTTCACACTTCTTCCAGAGGCTCAAGACTCTATGCTGAGAAGGACACCCAGGTCTTCCATAAAGAGCACCCCCAGGAGATATTTGTGTGAGCACTCAGTCAGCCAGTTCCCTCTGACCCCTGAGTGAGTAAAATAAAATGATAAAAGACAACAGCACACATTTTCACTGTGAATGAATCACACATATTAAACAGGATGAGAATTTCATGACAAGGTCAACCCCCTGATCATACCTGATGGAGATAAGAAGACGTGTGATTGGATGCTGCTGAGGTTGCTATGAAATCACAATCACTTAAATGGAGTCTAGCTGGCAAATTCTAAGTAACCTTGTAAAATAAAATCAGATGATAGGTAGTGGAAGGAGAACGAAGGATGAATAAAAGTTAATTTACCCAAAGCTTGCAAGAGGCAAGTTATGGCATATTTGCACACATACTTACTAGAAAATAGACCAAATGCAACCAAGAATATTCATGGTTTGAAAACCACTTATTATGACTACTTGTTTTTCTGGTATTCAGAGACTTTTGTTACCCTATCACACCTCGACCAGGCCTTGGATGACATCTTTGTGTCACTTTCTTGACCACGGCAGACACATGGATTATGTAAGTAGAATTGAGATGGGACATGAAAAAACAAAGATATCATTGGACAGTTTTCTTAGAAGAACATTTTCTAATTTTTTTAATAAAATCGCCATGTGATACACAGTTACAAAGTATTTTGTGATTGGATTTTGGTCATAGAATTAAAAGAACATTTTAACATTAAGAAGAAATATAAACTGAAAGCAAGGAGGAACAGAAACAAAATCTTAATGTCTTAGAATAATATTAAGTTTTCATCAAGCTCTTATATGAGCCATTTTAAATGACTATTTTCCTCCACAATCTTCACTTTAACATGACATCAATGAGATCTCAAAAAGTAACTCAACATCATGCAACTTGCCAAGTAATGCACAAATCTATTTTCCCCGACTCAAACAAGGCACTAACCAAGAACCCAAATGGAATCTGGATAGGAACTTTGAATTTAGCACTGGACTCCTCGTGCATGGATTGTTCTGCTTTATTCAAGAAATTGTTCTATTTCTCTATTGGGAGTAGAGAAATAATTTTCTTGACATCAGGACTCCTAAGTTAGAATGCAGGCTCTTCAGAAGGGATAATGTAGTAAAAATGAAGGGACTTTTCAACATTAGTTAGCTGTGTTTGGTTATTAAAAAAAAAGAAAAACGAGCATAGAATTGGGACTAAGAAACAGGGGGAGATTGAAGGAAGGAGAAAGGGAGGAGGAGAAATCATGAATGCATTCTATTCCTGGGAGATGCTGTGCTTTTATGGTGACAAGTATTCCCATCACTTTATACTGGTGTTTATCCAGTGACTTCTGAACTTTCCACAGACTGCAGCTACTAAGAAGTAGGCGCAAGATCTGGAGCTATGTGAATTATTGTACTCAGCACTGCAGCCTTCATGTCAATACTCAAAAGCATTTAACATGCAAGGATTTCAAAGACTTGGGCACAATGATGAGTAGCATAGATGCTGGACTATTGGCTGTTGGCATCTATCTCAGGACCACCTCCTGAATATCTACAGCTGGGAATTTTCTATATTTGTGTTGTTTTCATGTTGATCATCAGATATTTGTGTATTTTGTAAGGTCTGTGGCAGCTACTTATCACCAACGGCTCCTTCCTTCTAGCCCACCTTAAATAAAGAAAAATTCATAGCAGAACCATCTGATCTCTTTGTGGGAAATGTCCTAATCACTCTAGGTCAGTTTAGCAGGAAAAATCAGCCTCTAGCATCAGAGACAAGAGTTTGGGTTCTGCCGGTGCTATAACCCACAGTATTCCTTCTCTGAAGCCCTGTTCTCATCGGTAAACTGAAAATAGTGAGCATGTGTGGTGAGAACTGTAGGGCATTACTTGAGTAAGGCATCCAGCACCTCGAAGGCACTGGCCAATGCTAGTTTCCCTGTCTTTTACTAATCAATAAAACACATCGATAACAAGGGCATTCTCTTGACCAATCCTTAGACTTCTTAGTTACCATCAGAACTGGGCAGGTTTCAGAGCTGAAACCCCAGTTCTATCATGTGAGAAATAAAGAATAAAGGCAACCACCAGAGATGTTAGCCCAACAGTGCACCCAGGCCAGCAAAGCCAGTAGCCACATGACCATCTCCGCTGAACTAGCCCCTGTCCGCTGCTCTGGAAATGGCCACTGTGGAAAGCTGCACACCCAGCTTTCACAGAGGAAATATTCCACATTTCAAGGGACATTTGCCCCCATCTGAACACCAGTGTCCAGGGGAATCAGCCTGGTTTGCCTTCCTCTCTGTCAGCAACTAATGGGGAGGCAGAGCAGGCAAGCATCTCCAGAAACTGGACCAACCAGGCCGTGCTGGGGCTCTCCCCTCTTGAGCTGACAGAGAGGTTTGTAAGTGTCTGCTCTTTTACAGCTGCCCAGGATGAGAAGGAAGAGGGAGGGCCAGGGAGGGAATATTGTCAGAAGGAACAGCAGGGGATCGACCCTCCCAGCCGTGGGAGTAAAGACACCAACTGCCACTGACTGGATCAGAAGCATCTAGCATGTGCCCGGGTTTTTGCCCAGGCAGTCCACATGGGCATGAGAGCATATTCCAATGGGTGTTTGTCTATATGGTCCAGCCCCTTCATTTCAGACACAAGAAAGTAAGATCTAACAAAAGGAAGAGACTTACTCAGAATTGCTCTGTGAATGAAGATCAGAAAGCAGGAGCACATCTGAGCACCACCCTGCATCGTCTAGTCACTCCCGGTATTGAAACCTCAAATACCACAGTCAGGGATTTATTTTTCCTTGTAATAACTTTATGATGATTTTGTAAAATCTCTCTCAAAATAAATGGGGTGGGAGCAGGGGCTCTCACTGGTAGTGCTCGGGGGACCACATGGTGCTGGATGTCAGGGGTCCAAGTACAAAAATCCCACGTACAAATCCAGCCCTCTGAGTTATCTTGTAAAGACATTGTTTAGCATTGGGAATTTGTTCCCAATGTCAAACAAATTCCTAATGATGTGTATGTGTGTGTGTGTGTGTGTGTGTGTGTGTGTGTGTGCTTGTGCATGTCTGCATTTTAGGAGAAGAAGCTGTTTTGGTTTTTAGTTTGGGGGTCACAGGAATAACCCCTGGTATTCCCTAAGGAACCATGTGTAGTGCCAGGATTTGAACCTGGGTCACCTGCCTTACTTGCTATTCTCTCTGGCTCCAATATTCCTAATTTTTGCCTTGATAGCTGTTTGTCTAATATTAACATGTTATCTTTTGCTTAGAATAACTTCTTCAACCATTTTCTGTCTTTTTTCCCTCATGTTTTGTGTGATTTCCTAAGGCCATTATTAGCTAGATCATTACTGGTGTTACCATACCTGCCTTCTAAGCAGTGAATTTAAACTCTTTATATTTATTGGGATCGTTGACATATTTTGATTTATTTCTACCCTCTCATTTTTGTATATTATTTCTAAAACATCCTATTTAATTTTTACAAATAAATGCATATGAAATACTGGGTGTTAAAATGCAAGTATTAAGACTGGAGAGATAGTACAGCAGGTGAGGCACTTATCTTGCATGCAACAGACCATCGTTTGATTGCCAGCACCCCATATGGTTCCCTGAATTCACCAGGGAACCCTGAGCACAGAGCCAGGAGAAGGCCCTGAGTTCTGTTGGGTGTGGTCCCAAAACAAAACAAAACAAAATAAAAACCAAAAAAATATAAAAAGCAAGTAGTTTTAATTTAAGAGTTTACTGGACACTTTGCTCCTCATATCCACCCATTATTGTATGTAGCCATGGCACTAGTTGTAACCACTATGTATGCAGTGTAAGAACTTCATAATTTGTTCTTCTATTCTATTACTTGTTCCTCCCAACCCTTGGTGATTTTCAATTTTTGCTGCTATGAGCTCATTTCTGTATGATCCCTAAGGTCAATACAGAATCGGTTCTCTAGGGCATGTATCTTAAAGTAAAATTAACTCGCCTTGCATATGTTCACCGTTCTAAGAATGTGAACATGGTAATTGTTTTTCCAAGGTGAGTATACTGATTTGCATAGCCTCCAGCAGCAAGAGTCCCTTCCTTGCTGTTCTACCTTCCGTGCCAAAGCGAGGTGTTGTCAGACCTTCTTATTTTTTGCCTTCTTAATAAATGTAAACTGCTGTCTGATTTTGGTCTTAATCTGCATTTCCTTGAACAAGACAGTTGGCTGGGGCAGGAGGTAGTACTCAGCTGTGCAGAAAGCAGCCCCCAGCAGTAATGGTTCAGTTGGTGCCACCCCTAAATGTGCTTCCATTTCAATGTGGAAAGTGTCGTGAACCAAAGAGATGGAACTGTAAATGAAGTTTGATCAGCCCCAACACGGCTGCTGAAAGAGACCAGAAAGAGGAGCAGGCCCAGACACAAATCCCCACAGCAAGCCCCCACCTCATGTGAGTGAGCAGACATCCTCACTGACCTGGAATTGCTCACTTTTCTCTTTATTTTGTATTTTGTTTTGTTTTGTTTTCTCTTGACCTTTTCTTTTTTCTTTCTTTTTTACTTTTTTTTTATTGAATCACAGTGAGCTACACTTACAAAGCTTTCATGCTTGAGTTTCAGTCATACAATGATCAAACAGCCATCCTTCCACCAGTGCACATTCTCCACTACCAATGTCCCCAGTATACTCCCCCCCTTTTCACACCCCCCCCCTGCCTCCATGGCAGACTGATTTCCCCTATACTCTCTCTCTCCTTTTGGGCATCCAAGAACAGCAGGCACAAGGCCAGCAATATTGCCCCATAGCTGGAAGCCTGTCTCACTTTTCTCTTAAAACTCAGGAAAATCCCAGGCAAAGGACATCCACGGCACTGCACAAAGAGATGTTCCCTGAAGTTATTGGTCCAAAATGTTTTGTTCCATGCAAGGACCTAACGCAATATGCACACGCGCTAGCCCAGTCAGGCCTGGTCTCTCAGGGCGCTAACAGCGCCTCTCAAGAGCACAGCGCCCTAAGGGACTGCCACTGTTCTGACGGCCTGTACATGAGTGAACAGGTTTATTTCTTTAACAGAAAATCCCGAATCACACTGCATATTCTGTGGATGTATCCCCGTGGGACTGTTTTATCAAGCATCCCTAAGTCCCCAGGCTGGGAAGAGGGACTGTCTGGAGAAGCAGCTCAGAGACAGGGCTTCCGGACCAGGCTGCCGGGAGAACCAGTGCTCGGGCTGCAGACACAGGAGCCTGGAGGCAGGGAAGGGGAGCTCTGCCACTGATGCAAGCTTGGACCAAGCCAACCAAGCACCCCAAGCAGGGGCTCCCTGTGTCAAAGTGGCCTTAAGGCAGCTCTCACAGGAGGCTGGAGCTTCTGGGAATGGAGACAACAGAAATCCGCTCTGCTGTCAATCTCTCCACGTGTGCGCTGGTGGTGTTTCCAGAGCCGGGGCTCTCTACGGCTGGGCTGGTCCTCACAAGACCACGCAGAACAGCTGCACCAGCTGCAGAAATATTCTGTGTCTCCCTCCATTTAGTAAAGAAGCATGATGCATGGCTTAAAAATAAAAGTATCTGCCATAGCTCGTCTAGTCTGTGTGGTAGAGCTCAGGCACACGCAGAAGTGAAAATCACAGCTCTGGCTTGGACCCAGCACATCACGGGAAGGGGGAGGGTCAGGGCCAATGTCCTTGTTCATGTCAGGACTTGTCCTGTTTCCTTCGGGTCCAAAGCCCTGCAAATCTTTGGGCCTCACAGCCGTGCCACGGAGAATCTTTCTGTAAAGGAGTCACCCTCGAGGGCAGCTGTGGTCCAAGGCAGCTTTGCTTGATGACTCTCTGTGTCTGGGATAGGAGGCAGTTACAGGAAGGGAATCCACCCGGAATCCTATGGATGGCCGTAAAAGCCACGCCACCTTCCTCTTCCTTCCAGGATTGGTCTTCAGACAACCTCGTGTCAGAAACCCCCACCCAACCTCGGGTCTCGCCCCTGAGACCAGGTCTTGGTCAGTCCCCACCTCAGTGCATGACACACCCCCACGCAGGGGCTCCCCACGCCTTCCTCCTTCATTTCCCCATCGCCCACCACCACGCCTCCTCAGTACTGATTACCTGGACAATGCTGACCAGTCCACAGCCTCTATGGGGGCTGGGTTCCACTTGGTTTCTGCCTCACTGGTCTGTGCCAGCATGAGGACCCTTGTCATATAATCTTCCAGAGATGGAGTCAGACCAGCCCAGCATGGTCCTTCTCCTCATTCTCCTCCTAGAAGTAAAATCGCCCATCTACTCACCCCACCCCATCACCGCGCCCCCCCCCCAAGACACACACACACACACACACACACACACACACACACGCTGTCCTTCCACTGGGAGTTTGTCCAAAGGAGATCGCCAAATTGGGGAACACCAAAACCCCCCATCTTATGCTTTCAGGGGTGGGGCTGGACTGTGACTGGATGAATAAAGGAAAATGAAATCAATTGAATTGCACAGCAGCAACAGAGAAAAGAAAAAAGAGATTTGCCTCTAACAGTGGCCCAGATTCTCAGAGTTTCCAAGTATCTGATCCACAGCTAATGACATTTCCCTTTACTCTCATGGGAGTTTTAAAATCTAAAATCTGCCTTTGATGCTGAAAGTGTGCCGTTGCTTCTTTTCTGCAGTTAAAATATACTTTACTGAATGAAGTAGTGGGGCAGGAGTCAGATGAGCAGTTTAGTTCCATTTAGCTAAGCCTAGTTTAGCTGAGGATCATTGTTTAAGGTCCTGCCTTTGCTCAGCAGGAGACTGAAAACCCTCAGACATCAGCTCCCATGATTTTGTTAAAAATATTTCCACAGGGGCTGGAGCGATAGCACAGGTTCGATTCCCAGCATCCCATATGGTCCCCTGAGCACCACCAGGAGTGATTCCTGAGTACAGAGCCAGGAATAACCCCTGTGCATCGCCAGGTGTGACCCAAAAAGCAAATACACACACACACTCACACACACACACACACACACACACGTGTGCGCGCACGCACGCACGCACATATACATGTCTATTTCCATGAAATGCCAAAGCCAAAGTCTGGGCATCAGAGATTATGAGGATCTCTCTCCTTCCTCCTCCCTCTCCCTCTCCCCACCCCGCCCCCCCTTGCCACACACTGCCCCACTGCTGCTGTTTGCCTGCACAATGCTGACCAGTCCAGCCTTCATCGCATCTTTCCTGCCCAGATGGAAGCATAGTCTCTGCAGGGCCATGCTTGCCTATTGACGCAGCCCTTGCAGGCCCGAACTGGGCTGGGCTACATCCTGCTCACCCCTTCCGTGTCTGACTCAGCTCTGCGAGTGAAGGCCCAGCTCCCCAGCGCGAGATCCTTGGGACCCCAGGGGCTGTAACCCCCACCCCCATCCGCACATCGAGTTCCAGTTCCCTCCCCTCCAGCACAGGAGTCTTATCATTGTTTCTGCGGGGTGTACAGCGACCTCCGACCCAGAGCCTCGAGTCTGCGCTTGTCTCTGCATGGGGTGGCTGTCCCCACCCTTCCCATGGCTGCCTCACGCTTGGGTCCCCTCATCAGCCCCTTCTCTGAGTCACTCTATCCCCCACCACTCTGGTTTCTTCAGGCATTTAACACCCCTATGATTTCCTCCCTCCGGGCACCCCGGGAGTTACTGTAGATTTGGTTCCAGACCATGACAGGAAAGCTAATGTTGCAGTAAAGTGAGTCACACAGTTCTGGTTTCCCAGTATATATAAAAGTGGTGTTGTCACTGTGCGGTATTCTGACAGGTGCTCCCTGGCACCCACAATAGTGCTCTCTGCACCTAATGAAGCGAGACACAGAGGCACCAGTGGCATATGCTTCACGAAAGTGGTGCCAAGAGATGAAGGAATGCAGTGGCTGTGGCACAGCAAAGCGAAGGCCAAGGGAAATGAGGCGCACCGCATCTGCTGGTGTCGGGGCTTGTGATCAGTCTTTCCCATTTACCTTCAGCTTCCCAGGCCAGGGGCCACTATATCCTCAGATGGGGGAGTTGGTGGCTGAATGACTTGAAACTCTGCGGCCTCTTCTTTCACAGATTCCCCACCCATGACTTAAAGTCAAACCAGAGCTGGCTCCATCCTATGTAGAAATACCTTATAAAATAGAAATTCCAATGCCAGAGTGATAGTACCATGAGTACCGTGTTTGCCCTGCACATGGCTGTCCCGGGTTCAATATCAGCATTCCATATGGTTCCTGCCAAGAGTGATTCCTGAGTGCTGAGCCAGGAATAACCTCTGAGCATTGTCAGGTATGACCCAAACCCACCCATCCCCTCCAAAATACAAACTCCATTGAA
Organism: Sorex araneus; assembly: GCF_027595985.1. Lineage (NCBI taxonomy): Eukaryota > Metazoa > Chordata > Mammalia > Eulipotyphla > Soricidae > Sorex > Sorex araneus. The sequence continues at coordinate 293,701,471 of NC_073313.1, read as the reverse complement.
AAAAGCCCAAAGCAACGATCCATGGGGCTCCGAAAACTTTAAACTTTGCTCATTCCTTATTCTCATGCACCACCACTGCCACTTCACTCTCCCAAACCTAAGCCTTCCACATTTTCCCCACCAGCAGTTTCTGTGCCTCTGGTACGAACCAGCTTAGCTCTTCTTCAGAAACAAGAAACCCTCCTGTGTTATGTGTGAAAGGAGAAGACTATATGAAAGATGATCCAGAGATTCCTAGATCCTTTTTGGCCAGATTGGGGAAGGGATTAAAAAAAATAATAATCTGTCTGTACTCCCACACTGAGAATGTTTATCCTGTCACATACAATTCTCTGCAGACTTCAAAGCAATTAATGCCGTCTCCTTGACACTTTCTGTTAGACACATCACTGGCATTGCTCAATTTGTTAATGGAACTGTAGCCGGGCAGCTTGTGTGGGCCACAGCACGAGGTCTACTGTGGATATCGAGAAGCTTCTGGCTGAGGAGCACAAAGTGGGATATTTGTCTTTCCCACATATCTCAGCCAACTGAGAGTCTTCACACGTACAGTTCAAGGCAGGATAAGGCTACGGAAATAGAAGAAATCCAGATGTAAATTGGACACCAATACTTGGCCACGCTCCAAGCCACCCGTGCAGCCAGAATTAAATTCTGGGTCTGATATTTTAAGTGATGCTATTTCTCAATAAATGATCTAACATTATTAAATGCTGTAGATAATTTCTATGCTGGATATATCTGTTCATTCTTTTTTAAAAAAAAAACTGGTTCTTCTTCTCTGAGTGACATTTCTACGTTCTTTTTCTGAGCTCCTCTGAGCAGAAAGAAAAAAGTGCAAAGGGTTGAAATGAGAAAAGGACAGATCGGTTTTCTGTTCCCATTTCAACCCTGAGTGACTTGAACAAGGCAATTACCTTCCCTGTACCTTAATTTTTCTATTTAGAACAGGGTGAGCAATATCTGTCTGTTTTCCCAAGCCCCAGGGGTAAAACATGAAGTGGAATCCACTTTGTCAAAGCACCTTTACAATGAAACTACTGCATATAAAAAAACATGAGATTCCTACATCTCCTGAAAGCAACCAGCCATTTACCTTGAACCACACTTGCTTCTGTATTTCATCAGAAGAAAAGATACCCGAATTCAGCTGAAGAAAAATGGCAGCTCACTGGCTGTTTGTTCCTGGGCATTGTGAGAGAAGTACCTAACGGAGAGGAACTCTTTGAAACCACAGCAGGGACAGTGGTCCTCAGAGTGAGGATCAAGGGTCCAGGGGCTCTGTCCAGACCGGAATCAGGCTATTGTGATGAGATTTGCTTGATTCTTTAAAGTGCTTCTCAGACCCCAGGGAGGTGTAATACACAAGCCCCATCCGATGTTCGGAGTAACTTACGTATTTCAGGAACTGTTCGCTCAGTTGGCACGGAGAAAACCAGCTTTTAAACAGTGCCCCACCAAACTGTGTTGTAAATGCACAGCAGGATGATGGCGTGTGAGCTTCAGTTCTGCTGCATGTGTTCGAGCCACCCTACGGTCAGCACAAAAGCCCAGCCCTGCTCTGCCCCAGGTTGCTGGTCCAGCAAGTGACCCACCGTAGTGAGGTCAGTAACCCAGATTCAAGCAGAGCAGACACAGTAGATGTAAGAACGGCCTAGGGAGAATGATCTGTCTGCGATGTTGGATATAAAGAAGCAAAGGTAGCCAGGAACTGGAGTGACAGTGCTACAGGCAGGACACCTGCCATGCACACTGCTGACCAGGGTTCAATTCCCAGCATCCCATGTGGTCCCTGAGGCACCACAAAGAACTAAATTCTGAGCACAGAGCCAGGAGTGATCCCAGAGCATCACAGGTGTGGCCCCCAAAAAGAGCAATGAAACCTAGTCAGGGAACAACAAATGGCCAGGAGCAAAGGAGCTAAAGTCTAGTCTACAGACCTGAGCTTCCCTGGAGCTGGGGAGGTGGGTGGGAGGGGAGTCCTGGGGTATTGGTGAAGAGTTGGAACGATGCATGCATGAACTGAACTGTGTTATAAATCATAGTACTTTAAGAAAAATGGGAAGGGGGGAAAATAAAGCAATATCGAGCAGGCCAGAAAGCTAGCTCACACACAAGCTGACACACAGGGTTTGCTGGTTGCAGCTCTGGGCCCAATCCCCAGTACCACAGGGTTCCCTGAAAGCAACACCTCAGCACGGGGCCTTAAAGAGACCCAGAGAGCCACAGGGTGTGGTCTAAAATATATATATGGTGGATGACATCAGCAGAACATTTATTATCCCCCACTGATAAGCAGGGGGGAAAAATGTCAGAGATAAAATGAAGTCTTATTTGCAATGGGATAATAATGCAAGCTTTGCAGCGGCCATGCTACCTTGGTCAAGACAGGGCCAACGTACATATTAGAAAATCGTGACAAGGTAAGAGACTGAGAGGCTGGGTCTGCAGTGTACGAAAAATTCAAGCCCCTAAGAACTGTCCAGCTTGATTGCTGGGTGCCTCAATTGCTCCCCACCTAAAGGAGACTTTGGTCCAGGAGTTGCTGCGGTTTGGCGCCACCTGGTGGCACTTCTCTGTTAGGACTTCGAGATCCATGACCTGGAACAGGCGGTTGGGTGTGTCCTCCACACCCTGAGGGTGACCAGCGACAGTGCACGGGATCGGGGGCCTCCTGAGACAAGATCTGCCTCCTTATCCATCCACTCTCCCGCAAAAGCGAAGGCTCCTAGCCCTCTTCAAGAACTCTGGAGCGCCCCACCCCCACCTCCCACCCCATATCCCCCACCCCACCAGTGTCCGGCCTCCACTGCGGAAACCAGCCCCGCTGACATCGCTTCCAGCGGAGCTTGGGGCGGGGGATATCTTACAGGCGAGGCTGGTCATGAGTAAGAAATCACAGAGTTACGGCCTCCACGAGGGTAAGCCTGCCTTGAATTTAGTTTCCCGCAGCGTGGAGCAGTTTTCACCCCAGGAAATTTCCTGCCCCTGTTTTACAAGTTCCCACTTCTCCCAAGCAGGAGGAACAAGTGCTCCCCAGCTCTCTCTCCAGCTATCCCCCTCTCTCTGCCTCTCTCTCCCCACCTCTGTCCATCTCTCTCCCTCTCCCCCTCCTCATCTCTCCATCTCTCTCCTCTCTTTCTCCTCTCTCTCCATCTCTCCATCATTTCCCACCCCCCGCAGGCCTCAGGCCTCCCTCTCTCTCCCCCCCCCTCTCTCTTACACACACACACACACACACACACACACACACACACACACACACACACAGCTCTTCTTGATCTCTCATCTTTATTATTATTGTATTTCTGGACGTTTTTCTCTTATCCCACAACACAATTAAGTCTTCAATCAACTAAAGGTCATCTAATTTGTTCTCTTCTCGCAGAAATATGAAGCCAACAGAATCTTTGTAATTCAGATTTTTCTTCATCCTTTAACATACCCATCATAAAAAAAAAATTCTAGCTGGAATTTGCCACAGGCTTCATTCCCATCCCAGCCCTGGCCCCGAGCAGCCTAGGTGGGTCCAGGAGGGGGGACTTGGCATCTTTCCACTACAGCCTGGTGTTTTTCTCTCTCCTCTGAGGGTTCCTGGCCACACACCGCCTTTGGGACTTTTCTGTTTGCTTGAGAAAGCTGACCAAGAAAGAAGCTGAAATAAGGTCAGTCGACTGCATCTGCCACTGAAGTTCACTGTGAGGGCTGACGCGGATGGAGCTGACAGTTTCCTCCCTGAGAGTCTCATCTAGCTGTGAGCCCGGCTGAAGCAGCCGAATCTGCTTCCTGGCCTTCTCCTACAGAGAGTTCACTGGGGGACCAAGGTGAAAAAGGAGATTTGTACAGCTGTGCAAAACAAACAAAAAAATCCCCATTTTATCAGATGGCATTTCATTAGATTGTTGATGGAAATAAAATCCCACCACTTGTCAAATAGAAGGACACTGTGGGGAAGATGCTTCCCGGGCCATCACTCTCGACTCACTGTTTTCTCTTAGTGAGGATTTACAGGTCCACCTTAGAAGAAAGCTGCAGTAGACGCCACAGATGGAGGTGGAGATGACCTCGGAAAGGACAGAATAAAGCTTCAGAACATGGACAGTGAGGGCATTTGCCTTGCACACAGCCAACCTGGGTTCAATCCCCGGCATCCCATATGGTCCCCCAAGCACCACCAGGAGCAATTCCTGAGTGCAGGAATAACTCAGCATTGCCGGGTGTGACCCAAAAAGAACAAAGCACCATTTGTGCGAGCGCCAGGACACGCCTTGAAGTTCAGATCAGAGAGCAAAGGATCCAATTTTCAATGGAGGTGCTGAGAAAAACTAAACAATTTGGAGAGAAAACTAGGGGAGTCTTGACTCCAAGTGCTCCCCAAAGTAATCTCCTGCTAGATGGAAGAGTAAAGTGCCACGAATAAAGGAACAGAAGGAAGTGCCTGCCGATGTCATCCTAATTTGGGCATTGCAAAGGCTAAAAGGCAAAACAGGAGAATAAGAGTCCTCCAGTGTTATAACAAGCAATGTAAAATGAATTACTGAGGGCCTGCTATGGGGGCAGGTTCAAGGGACGGCTGGGAAAGTTGGAAATAATGGTGGTGGGTAGGTACAATGGTGGTGGGAATTGGTGTTGGAATATTGACTATCTGTAACTAAACTTATGACTTAATAAAGTTATTTTTTTTTTAGAAAAAGAATACTCTAGTGTAAAACTGAGTGAATTAGGCCAGCAATGACTAAAAAGCATAAACGTAAATTTCCTATTAGCAAGGGATAAAGAACAGTGAAACTGGAGAGGGAAATCACGTTCAAATTGTCGTGCTGCCCAAGAAAGACTCTGGTAGCCAGGCAGGAGAAAAGAGCCTCTAGCCCAGAAAAGCAGCTGGGCTAGAGACAGTAACACTATGTTGTTATTAAAAACTATCAAAAACACACTAATTATGGGCCAAAGAGATAGTACAGCGGAGAGGGGGTTTGCCTTGCATGCTGCCGACCCAGGTTCAATCCCTGGCACCTGTACAGTCTCTTGAGTCCACGAAGAGTGATCCCTGAGCACAGAACCAGGAGTAAGTCTGAGCATAACTGGGTGTGACCCCCCAAAAAAACCTCAAGACTTCATTCTCAGAAATAAGATTGAAAGAAATAGACTTGAAAGTGCTCATTACAATCCAAGCATTGTGACAATCTCGACTACCCACAGTAGAAGAGTAGCCAAACAACAGCGCCTCCATAATGCACTGTTGCTGCATCATTAGGGACCTTGCTGTTGAAAAATGGTTAGTGGCATAAAGAGACTTCTGTGGGCCAGGGGTCAAGCCCACAGGTCAAGAGCACAACTTTGCCTGTAGGAGGTTCTGAGTTTAATCCCTGGCACCCCCTGCCCAATATGATAGTGACAGTGTTCATTTCTTAAAGGAATCCAACATATCTGATGCATATGTATAAAAAGGGAGTGAACAATTAGATTAGAATTTTCGCCCTCAGGGATGGGGAACATTTGCAAGCATTCTTTTAATACTTCTCCATCCTTTGAACCCTACAGGAAATATGGAGGAATTAAAGTGAGAAAACAAGGGACTAGGAAGTGTAGAGCTAGAGCCAAGAAATGTCAAGTCCTTTGGGCTCTGCCTGCAGTACGTGCCCTGAACAGATGCTACACAGACCCCCAGGGCACAGACACCCCCCCCCCCAGGGCAGATGCCTGCAGAGGCTTCCTGCCAGGGGACAGCAGGTGACCTGCAGGGAATTCTAGAATTCCAGTTTATTTCGAGCCTGAGATGGCATCTTTTGATGAAGTGTTTCTGTGGTGCCAGCAATATGAAGGGGACGACGGGATCACCACGGAGCATGACACCAACTCATCCAGTAGATCCACCGGGGAAGGGAGCTAAGGACCCAGGACTATCCCCCTGACTGCAGCCTGCAAGGGCTTTGTGTCTCCTACCACACATTCCTGCTGGCTCTCGTCAGGGATCACTCCTGGCCGGGCTGGGGGGAACATATGGGATTCTGGGGGTCAAGGCTCAGTCAGCTCAATCAAGCATCCTACCTACTCTATTATCTCTCTGGCTCCTTGAACCCCATTTTTCCTGGGCTGAAATGGATGTGCCCAAGAGTTCCGTCATCCTGAGAGAGGCTGCCTCTGAGGGCTTTTCCTCCCAGATGCCATGGCTGGGTACAGTTGCAGGAGGTTTGACCCTGACTTTGCCCTGAAGATCAGAGAGAAGGAGATAGATTTGAATAGTTAGAGCCAAGGTCAGGTGGGGTGACAAGCAGGAAAGAGCTGAAGGAGTTCATTGGCCCCTATCACACAGATACCTGCCTGTCTTCGCCCCCTTGCCTACTGCACTCTCCCCTCGCTCACTCTATTGAGAATGGAATTGAGAGAGAGAGAGAGAGAGAGGGAGAGAGGGGGAGGGAGGGTTGAATAGAACACAGAATCACGCACTTGCCTTGTCTGATGCTGACCTCCATTCTATCCTCAGCATCCTATATGGTCCCCAGAATACCACCAGACATGGTCCCTGAGCACAAAGTTAGGAGTTAGTTCCGGGCACATCCTGATTCTTGTTCGCATACTCAAGCCTCATATGAATCACCCCTGGGAGCTTCTTCATGCCTCCTATCTACTATTTCCCTCCCTGCAGACCCACCTCACTGCCACGGCCCACCCACCTCCTGCTCCAAGTCAGAGCCTGACTGAGCAGCACCTCAAACGTCGGAAGCTTCCTGGGTCCACCTGGTTGAGTAGCCCATTTTTGTACCTCCAGCACTCTCCATGCACTCTTACTGTTTTTAGGACAAGTTTTAATATATTTTTACATTTGCATTGTATTGTATTAATAAGCTCCCTTGTGACCCCCTGATAGGGGTCATCACGGTCAGTCACTCCCCATGTCACTCTCAGTGCTTCTCTGTCTCCCACGGATCTAGGATCATCTGGTATCTTCTAGAATATCAGAGAAGAGACCAAAGGCAGGGATCGCCCCAGTGCCCCCCCCACCCAACCACAGGGTAGAAAGCAGATGCTGAGGAAACACCTGCTGGGCTTACTGATTCGGAGCTTTCAGCCTCTGCCCTTTTCCCAAAAGAGTGCAAGAGTTTGAGGATTTTATCTGATGTCTGGAACAGAGTGAACCAAGAAACGATGATTTTTTTATACACAGAAGCCACACTTACCTGCAAAAAGGCCAGATTTTTGCAGAAAATGAAAATATAAGCAGTTGTCTAGCATCATGTTCTAAGACGTAGTGTCCTATAAAAACCAGAGGAGGGCGCAGCCCAGAGCAGGTCACATGAAGGACGTCCACAATACTCAAGATGCAGAGGGGTCGGGAAGGTGTTGGACACCCACCAGCGTCTGGAGTACAGAGAAGGCTGTTGTTCTTCTTGGAAGAAGCAATAAAAACTCCTGCAGATGTCCCCAGTTTCCCTCCACCTAAGGAGACTCAGTGACACTTAATTGTTAGCCTGAGCTGCCGAGGAAGACCCCGCAGGAAGCATTTAATACTGATGTCATGCATCAGAAGTTCCAAAGCTCTCATTTGCAATAGGGTGGGAATCCATGCCTTGAGAGTTCTCAACAGTCCCAGTATGATTCCAGCCGCCTGATAAGATGCATCTTTTGGTTGGGTGCTTCTGGAGATGATGCTGGTTGGAGGGCTGGGAGTTGACATCACTCACGAGCATAAAGGCAATACTGATGGGACTTCAGTTTACAAAGGAATGAACAGCCTATCACAAGAGATATTCAAGAAGATACCTGATGATTCTGGAATAGGGAGGGCTAGAACTGGAGTTGGGATTCCACTAGGTCTCCTAAGACTTTCTATTCCACCTAAAATCATCCATCGACTCCCCCAAATAAAATCACCCTGAGACAAAATTAACCCCCCCCCCAAAAAAAACAGAGCTCTTCCCTCATCAGGAAGACAGAGAACCCAGGATCCTGCTCTCTCAGCCTCCTTTCCTGCCCCAGGGCACCTGGGCTCTCTGTAAAGTTTATTAGTAGAGACCTTAAATGCTATTTAATAAAACTCTCTTGATTTCACATGCTGAAAACTATTTCAGAAACTGGAATGGTTGCTGCTTTAGCCATGAGGTGTCTCTAGCTAATGAGACAGAGGTAAGCCCAGATTAGTGAGAATTAGAGTATTAAGGCATTAAGGACAGGGAATTTGCCGGATTTGGAGCTACACGGTTCGTATTCAGTAGGTTTATCCTGTAAAGTGTGTCAAGCCCCATTGACTGCTTAGAAGAGTAAACTGGAGGGAACAAAAGCATGAAGTTGCTGCAAGCGCCTTTGGGGGGGAAAGCACTGAGCTGCCTACTGGAAGGATTTAATGATCAAAATCAGCAGCCCTTGCTCACCAATCTGGAAGCCAGTTATCCCTACGGTGATTATCTATTGCAAACACTCCTGGTTCTTTCTCCGATTCACTTCTGGTGAATTCCTGGCCCTTGATCTCTTTTCCTAAGGCAGTTATAAATTCTGAGAGCTGATAAAATCCTGCCTGGCAGGTATCTGGGAAATAGCCAATTCAAGAAGCAAAACAACAGAAACCAGACAAAATAAAATTATACTAGGTTAAGTGACCAGCTCCCTAAAAATAATGATTTGTTGGGAGGGGATACATTTATTACCATTTTTTGTTTGTTTCTTTGTTTTGTTTGGGCCCCACCTGGCAATTCTCAGGGCATATTCCTGACTCTACACTCAAAGATCACTCCTCTTAGGGTTTGGGGGACCATGGAAGGTGCCTGAGTCAGTCACATGCAAGGCAGGTGCCCTCCCTTCTATAGTCCCCAGTCATTACCAATTAACTACAAATGCATAGTAATATTTCTCTGAAAAAGTGTTGAGTTGCATGAAATACTTATTTTTAGATTTTTGAATGATGGGATTTCATTCATTTAACCAACATTCAGGATCCGGGTGTCTTTTGATAATTGGGTGTTATTTAGATCCAGCATTTATAATTTGAATGTAAGAAAATCTATCTGAACAAAACTAAAGAGGGGATATTTAATTAATCTCTTCTCCACCCAAGGATTTACCCTACAGGATGCCTTAGTCGAAGGAGAGCTTTTTAAGGTGGACCCTTAGGGAACAGACACCCACCAATTTTGACTACCTTGGGCTACAGTTCAGCTCAGCCAAAATGTTGATTAAAAAAAAATTAAATGTGTCTCATCACGGTACACTATATATCACTTTCAATTTATCTTTAATGGTCACACTATGTCCAGACCATTGTCATCATCCCAGACTCTGCACTATGAAATGGTAATTCCCCCTCTTCACCTCCCATCACTGTAACCTCTCCACTCTCTGTCCGCAGCAATTTGCCTCTCTGTGATATTTCATAGGATATTTGTCCTGTGTCAGATTTACTCACTTAGCCCAGGGTTTGCGAAGGCCATCCTTGCTGTGGTGGGTAAGATCCTACTGTGCATCTCTACCAGGTTTGGTTTCTCCACCTGCTATGGGGCTTGAGTGCATTTTCTTCTTTATGGTTGTGGTGAACAGTGCTGCTCTGAGCATCGATGTGAAAGTATCTGATTTGAGCACTTGCATTGTTTCTGGGTATGTGTCTAGAAGTAGAATTTCTCCAAATAGTAACTGCTTCAGTTCCTGAGTTAGTTCTCGTCAGAGTACAGACAAATTAATGCTCTACCAATTATCACAGGTTTCAGCAGAATTAAGGCCTCCTTTTTGTTTTCAAATAAATAGCAAAATAACTTTTTCATCTCCAAAAGGGCCGATAAATGATGTTTACTGATTCACTTTCACGTTTTCCTAATGCAATTTTCCAAAGTGCTCTTGGTTTCAAAGTGAAAGTTCTGTTTTTTCTTTGGTTCTGGGAAAAAAACAGATCAAGGCATAATTTCTATTGAAAAAGTAAGTCTGATACTGTCACCACAAAAATAGATTTATTCCTGAACTCATAGGTCCTTGAGTGTTGTATGAAAAATTTGCATACAAAAATTGGTTGCTTAAAAAATTGAAGTTTTGGGGCTGGAGTGATAGCACAGTGGGTAGGGCGTTTGCTTTGCACGCGGCCAATCCGGGTTCAATTCTTTGCCCTGCCGTGCAAGGGCCCAGGACTGCAGACTGTGGGGTGGGGGAGAGGGGATGGTGAGGGCTAGTTTGTATATGAAAGCCATAATCCCAGGAGTTAGTTCCAGGAATTATAAAAAGTCTCTTCCCCCTGCCCCATGTCAAATCATCTCCATCAGGAGGGATGGGTGTTGGAACACTGTACAACTGAAACTTAATCAAGAACACTGTCTATCTCATAGTGATTCAATAAAAAAAAATTATCACCATCAGAAACACAACAACTTGATCAATAATGTCTTTTCATGAACTCTTATGTGCTCAAGCAATAATGAGGTCCCCCAAGTTCACAGACCATGGATCCAAGACAGTGGTGCCCAATGCTGGCTATCTACCAATGGAATTCGGGATATTGTCTCACTGTAGTTTTCTACTCCTATACTCAAGTCAGTAAAATAAGTTTCTCTGGACTCTCAATAATTTTAAACTCCTTGGTGATTCTGAGCTTTGAGAACCTTGGTTCTAGGACATTGTTTCTCAAAGTCTGAGCATCATCAAGGAATGTGTCAATACAGAGACTGGGACCCCTGAGACCTGTGAGGTTGGAAACTAGACAAATCCTTCCAGAAGATTTTTCAGCTGGTTCAAGTGTAAGAATGGTGGGTAAGAATGGTGAGTCAGGGGAGGGAGCATTGGTAACTTGGCTGCGGTTGCTTCCCACCCCACCCCTTCTCCAACAAGGACACTCAGTGCTTCAGGTCAATAGCCCACAGAGCTCAAATACAGGATTTGGATGCCCAAGCAAGTATCTATCTCTGTAAAGAAGGAGCTTCTCTGGGGGGGAGGGGAAGAGTAAGAGGAGGAAGAGGAGGAGGTGGAGGAGGTGGAGGAGGAGAAGATGGAAGAAAAGAAGAAGAACAAGAACAAGAAGAACGTGAAGAAGAACAAAAACAAGAACAAGAAGAACATGAACAAGAACAAGAAGAACAAGAAGAAAAGGAGGAAGAGGAGGAGGAGGAGAAGGAGTGGGGAGGAGCAGCAATTCTTTAAAAGTAGAAGTAGCAAAAAAGACGGGGGGCTGGAGCGATAGCACAGCGGGTAGGGTTTGCCTTGCACGCGGCTGACCCAGGTTCTATTCCCAGCATCCCATATAGTCCCCTGAGCACCGCCAGGGGTGATTCCTGAGTGCAGAGCCAGGAGTGATCCCTGTGCATCACCGGGTATGACCCAAAAAAGCAAAAAAAAAAAAAAAAATGTAGAAGTAGCTAGGAGTTTTACCCTCAGGTTCTTCCTGCCCTGGCTGTCTCCATCTGATCTGATCGAAAGCACAGTGCCTCAGCTGAACAGACACGCAGGGCCCAAGGAGAAGACATGGTGGGTGGCTGGAGAACTAGAGGCTCCAGTTGAGGGGGACTAGGAAATCCTGGCAAGACCAGAGCAGCCTCTCAGCACAGAATACAAGCTCTCGGCAGCCTGCTTTGCTACACCTGTGTGTTCTTACTTAAGAGCTTCTCAAGAGTCTTCAGGTTGTACTCATTAATATTCAAAGGAAGTAGGAAAAATGGTAAAATGGCAATGGGGTCAGGGTACAGGGTTTTGCAAAGAAATGATTGACAACAAACAGTATCTCTAAAGGAGCAACGGGTTTTTTCCTTGCTGGAAAATGCCTAAGTGGGATTTTTTTTTCCAATTCACTGTAGAAAATAAGGACAGGAGGAAGAAAATATTGTGAAGTTGGTCCCTGGTGCCATTGTCCTGCATTCTAATCCCAGCTCCTGTTCTACCAGCTGTGAATCAAAGCAAGTTAATTAAATTCTAAGTATCTCTTTCCTCATCTACAAAATGGAATTATGACAGCATGGGATTTAATCATGTTTTGTGAATTAAATGTGAGCAGGCCAATGAAGTGCTTGGCATTGGGTTCCTCACTCAATAAAGCCTAATACTCTGTTTTCATACTATCTTTAGGGTGACTTTTGTAAATTGAATTTGAACTAAGGTGGTTTCACTGGTGTGAGCATCGTTTGTGGTGTATAGTTACTGCACTCCCCCCTAAAGTGCCTAAGACCCTCCACCATTGACCTATGCTACGTCTAGGTCAGCTCTTCCTTCCTAATCCCCAGCACCATCACCCCCACTATATGGTAACCTGAGTCCTGTATAATAACACTAAACTAAGAGTTCTTCCCATTATTGTTGCTAGGAACGCTATCAAGTTAGTGTTCTTTCACCCAGAAAAAGAAAATGACTATAATCAAGCAGGCATACAAAGGAGCGCTGAGGAAAAAAATACCCTTTCTCAAAATTCAAAATAAAATCTATCTGAATGTCTTATGTTGGAGGCTTTTTGCCCTACACAGATTAAGGTCGGTCACACTGTCAGAGAACCTCAGAATGTCAGTGGTTTAGCAGAGCAAAGGTCTATCTTGCTCATGTTCCCTCCACGTTCAGTCAGTTGGTATCTGCCCTCCAAGTAGTGATTTGGAGGCTCAGGCAACCTTCATCTGATGCTACATTTTGAAGAGATGAGCTTAGAAGTGACATGTACTTTGTGGATGTCACCCCAATCCTAATTTTAGGGTAATACATCTGTCTCCTCCAAGCTAAATTATTCATCAGCTATGAACTGTAACACTGTCCTTCCATTGTTCATCGATTTGCTCGAGTGAGCCCCAGTAACATCTCCATTGTGAGACTTGTTACTGTTTTTGGCATATTGAATATGCCATGGGTAGCTTGTCAGGCTCTGCCGCGCTGGTGGGATACTCTTAGTAGCTTGCCGGGCTCTCTGAGAGTGACAGAGGAATTGAACCCGGGTCAGCCACATGCAAGGCAAATGCCCTACCCACTATGCTAAAAAACAATAACAAAAGCAAATTATTCTTATGAATAGGAATTCATTCATCTTATAGCATGGATTAGGGCTCAAAACCATCTCGGTGGTTCACATCTGAATGTGCTTTAACTGATCTTCATCCTTGCACCAAAAGTGAGCCAAAGGATAATGTGACAGATATGAACTGACTAGTGTAATGATCTCCTTCCTTCTAGTGAATATATTTCTATTAATGCAGCCCTGACCAGGGATGTGGATCAGCATTAAGTGCATGCCTTATGAGGTATGATACCTGGGTTGGAACTCTGTGTATTTTATATACATATAAATATGTATATGCATACATATATATATATACGTGTGTATATGTGTATTGTAGCCTAAGGTAAAGGTTACATTCTCTATTTGGAGAGAAATATTATAAGTGATATTAAATTTAGTAAGAACTAAAATTGACTTGGGTACACAATACTCCCTCTCCTCAGTGTTCATTCTCTCTTCAATCTCACTCCTGCTCTTTGATCTAGGATCACTCCTGTGGGCTCAGGTGACCATAAGCAGTGCCAGAATCAAACCCAAGTCAACACACAGAGCCAGCACCCTACCTATTGTACTATCTCTCTGTCTCCATCTCCTTTCCATCTTAACTGCAAATTTCATTGTGGGAAAAGCCTAGAAGAAAAATACCGGTTGAAGTGACATAGCTTTTTTCAAGGCTACCCTTTAGTTGTACCCACTGCTGTGACAAGCCTCCTGAGAGCTGCCTCCTCCCAGCTGGAGTGCTGGAGGTCGCTGTCAGGTTCCACCGCCCCTGCGATTTCTTCCACTGAGCCCCATCCTTCTAAATCCTCACTGCAGGTACCACATCTGTGTGACCGTGCTGGTCTACGTCCTCCCCCTGCTGGTCATCGGCTATGCGTACACCGTTGTGGGAATCACTCTGTGGGCCAGCGAGATCCCTGGGGATTCCTCTGACCGCTACCACGAGCAAGTCTCTGCCAAGCGAAAGGTGAGCAAAGGGTGTTGGCGCACACACAGTCCCGGAGCTCAGAGCCCCACTGACCCCAGCCGAGCTAGTCTGAGCCCCAGAAACCCTGGAGGGGGGCAGGCAGCAGCGGCTGGGTGCGTTGGACAGCAAAGGGGAGGACAGAGAGAGGAGGGAAGAGAAGAGCTTTCTCTTTGCTCTGCGGGCAGGAGTCACCTCCTGGTGCCTTCGAGGGTTATCTCCGAGAACCAGGGAAGCCAGGAAAGCACAGTAACCTGCTCTTTGTTCCAGATACTGCCATGCATCTATATGCAAATATAAATCCCTTTCTTTTCTGCAATAAGTACTGACCTCAATTTTTCAATTAACAAATATCTTCAATATTTGAATAACAAATACTGTGCCAGGATGACCAGTAGGAGCCGGAAAGGTAGTGCAGAAAGTAAATCGCTCGCTCTCCTGGTTTCCAGCATTAATCTGGCCCCCCAAGCACCCCCAGGAGTGACCCCTGAGCACACTCAGGCCACAGTCAGGAAAACCTCCTAAGCACAGCCAGGTGTGGCCCCTCCACCCCAAAACTTCACAAATAAGCACACACACACAAATTTTTTTTAATAAAAAACTTTCTTTTTTTTTTTTTTGGTCACATCTGGCGATGCACAGGGATCTCTCCTGGCTATGCACTCAGGTATTACCTACCCCTGGTTGTGCTCAGAAGACCATATGGGATGCTGGGAATCGAACCCGGGTCCGCCGCGTGCAAGGCAAACGCCCTACCTGGGGTGCTATCGCTCCAGCCCCAAAAACTTTCTTATTATATTTTTTAAAAATTTTTGGTGCCTCTTAGCATAGTGTTCCACTAAGTGGATATCAGGTGTGTCTTTATCGAAGGTTTCTCTGGTGGTTAAGTGGAACACCAGCCAGAGTTCATCAAACCTGCTTTGGGGTCAGGCTCTTCTTTTTCCCTTTTGGGTTTTTAATCAGCCTGATGTTCAATACCATCAACAGTAAGAACCCTCCTTGGGGGGCTGGAGAGTGTCTCCCAAACTGTGTTCAGGAGGCCAAGGAGGACCCAAATATTCTCAGCACCCACTCAACAAGGATGCACTGCTGATTAGATCTTGTGGTGTCGGGAATTATCCAGGTCACTCAGGGCTGCTGGGACCCCAGGGCCTCACCCAGAGGTGCTTGGGGACTTCCAGGGCTATACCTGGAGAAATTCAGAAGACCGTATGGTGGGGGATCGAAATCAGAGCCACAGGTCAGGCATGAACTTAACCCCCTGTACTATCTCTCAGGCCCCTATGACACCTTCTTGTTTTTGTTTGGGAGAGACCCCAATAGTTCCCGGGACTTAGTCCTGACTCTGAGCTCAGGAACCACTCATATGGTGGAGATGAAATATGGGTGCTGGAGAGGAATATGGGCTGGCATGCAAGGCAAGGGCCTACCCTTGGTGCTGTCGCCCCAGTCCCTGTGACAGCTTTTACTTTTTTTTTAATTGAATGCACAGTTACAAAGCTGTTCATGATCAGGTTTCAACCATACAATGTTCCAATATCCATCCCTCCAGCAGTGTACATTTTCCACCACCAACATCCCTATTTCCCTCTCACCCCCCTCCACAGTCCTGTCTCTATGGCAGGCACTTTTCTTATTCCCCTCTCTCTCTCTTTTTGGGCATTATGGTTTGCAATACAGATACTAAGAGGTTATCATGTCTGTTACTTTGCTTACTTTCAGCATGCAGTTCTTATCCAGAGTGATCATTCCTGACTATCTTTGTCATAGTTGTCCCTCCTCTATCCCAACTGCCTTGTCCCTGGCACATGAGGCAGGCTTCCAATCCTCCTGATCCTTCTGCCATCCTTGAGTATTCATCTCATATCATGTTTTTTTTAATATCCCACAAATGAGCGCAATCATTCTATGTCTGTCCCTCTCCTGACTCATTTCACTCAGCATGATACTCTCCATGTTTATCCATTTATAAGCTAATTTCATGACTATCTCCCTCACTAGCAACAGCTTCTTTTAAATTCCTTTTAAACATCCAACACCCAGGGACTGAGCTATACAAATCCTTCCGACCCATCAGGTGCTGCCTCCTCCGCTTTCTGTGTCTCCCCCAACACCCACTCCCCTTTGCTTGGTCATCAGCCCTTCCCTAACTTAATGAGTCATTGTCCAGCAGGATGACACAGCAGTGGTCTCAAGTTCAACTAAGCAGGAGAATCACTGTAAGGGCTTGTCAAACACACAACTCCGGGTCACACTCCCAGAGTTTCTATGTGAGTCCAAGAACTTACATTTCTGACAAACTCCCAAGGGGGAGTGCTGCCATCTCTCCTTTCAAAAGCCCCTGATGTAACCAAAGTCCTTACTCCCTTCTTTTCCTCAAAAGGGCTTATGAGCCCTTCCCAGCACACACTCCTCAGTGTGCAGTGACGGTGGAGAGGAGAAAGAGCAAGTCTCGCCTGAGACAAGAAGAGGTGGGAAGAATGTGTGCTGGTGGTCTCACCTGCCTCGCTCTCTTGCCAGGTGGTCAAGATGATGATTGTCGTGGTGTGCACTTTTGCCATCTGCTGGCTGCCCTTCCACATCTTCTTCCTCTTGCCCTACATCAAACCGGACCTCACCTCGGAGAAGTTTATTCAGCAGGTTTACCTGGCCATCATGTGGCTGGCCATGAGCTCCACGATGTACAACCCCATCATCTACTGCTGCCTGAATGACAGGTAAGGACCCCAGGCCCTTTGGAACTGCAAGACCACCGGTCTATTTAGCTGCCAGGAGGCCAACATAAGCGAGCAAAGCTGACCGTGACACAAGAGGGGAACGTGAGGACAGCAGCCAACCAGGACCTGCTCCGACACTTGCCTGCTGGCCATCACTAAGCAGGAGTGCAAGCCCAGAGTGTGTGTAGTTTTTTAGTTTCCCAAACAAAGCCACAAATCCATATTTTGTGTGAATTCTTCCAATGAACTCTCCAACTAAGTTGGGGGTGGGGGAGGTTTTCAAACCTAGGTTAATCATATGAAAAAGATCTACACACCGCACCCGACTCAGCCTGTGCGTGAGTCCACCCTGCTCTGGGAGGGGCTCTACATGCAAGTGGGGGAGAGACAGACAGACAGGCAGGCAGGAAGATGACAACACTGGAATGCCACCCCCCACAAGGCATTTTCCCCCTTTTCCAAATTTTCCCTTCCATCTTCTCATCGTACTATCTGGGCCTCTTCCATGCCTCTCTCCCAGAGTTTCTGGAATGGCAAAGAAGTCAGGGGCTCCGGGGTCTGGCTGTGCCTTTGCTCAGTTACAGCTGTTGGGAGGATCAGGTGCTCAGAACAAACCAACCGCAGACCTGTAGGAAGAGGGAGAGGCCCGGGAGCATGAAGTTTGCTAACGGGAGTCCCCGACACAGCATACAGAGTCCCTGAGGGAGAGCAGCTCAGCTTGGCCTCTGGGGAAGCACCCCAGTCTTGATGTGGTGAAGGATATGAAAAGCTTATCATGCTCTCCCTAGCTGTCACCTGTCTGACCTGAAGGAGATCCCAGGGGCTGTGCTTCTGGGGACAAACAAGCTCTTGGATGTGATTGAGATCTCCCCTGGTCTGCCTCACACAGTCATCCTTCCAAAGAGCCTGACTACCTGCCCTGAATGTTTACATAAAAGCTGGGTCTTTCAGCTTAACAAAGAGGGAAACTGATGCACACTGAAGGAACGTGGTTGGTAGAAAAAAAATTTTTAATTTGATTTTTGGCCACACCTGGCATTGCTCAGGGATTATTCCTGCATCTGTGCTCAGTAATTACTCCTCGTGGCTCTCAGTGGACCATATGGGATGTCAAGGATCTAACCTGGGTCAGCCCCATGCAAGGCAAATGCCCTACTGGATGTGCTACCATGCCTTTGCCACTCCCAAAAATAACCCGTTAGCCACTAAGTTTATTTGAGGGAAAGGAATGAGTCCTGAATTGACCCAAAGCCTCAGAGTCCACATGCATTTCCGGTGCCCATAGATTCTCCTGAATCTTACCTGGATGATTGACCTTTAAGCTTTCTGGATCTTGATTCTTCCACTATCATTTAACTCCAAAAATAATGACGATGAGTCATGTGCAAGTGTGTTCAAGAGCCAATGAGCAGTGGGGGTCACTCTCTTAACATGGTCTGTCCCCATACCTCACATCTCTGTCTCTCCCTCCAGGTTCCGGGTGGGCTTCAAGCATGCCTTCCGCTGCTGTCCCTTCATCAGCGCTGGTGACTATGAGGGGCTGGAAATGAAATCGACAAGATATCTCCAGACCCAGGGCAGTGTGTATAAGGTCAGCCGCCTGGAGACCACTGTCTCCACCGTGGTAGGGACCCAGGAGGAGGATCAGGAGGATGGCCCCAAGGCCACACCCTCTTCCCTGGACCTCACCTCCAATGGATCTTCTCGCAGCGACTCCAAGACCATGACAGAGAGCTTGAGTTTCTACTCCAACATGCTCTCCTAGATGGTGGAGCTGTCGTCAGGACCAGCCACTCATCTTTGCCTTGTCTCATTTCATGCATGGGTAGTTCCTTCCTCTGGAAGCCATCAGAAACACCTTAACATCAGGGCTTGTGGAAAGAGATAGGGTGGTTTAGGGAAAAACATTCCATCCTGGTCAGAGTTAAAATCCTGGATTCTTCCATGCCTTTGCCACTCCCAATCCGTGTGACTCAAGGCAAATCACAAAACCTCTCTGAGCCTATGAAGTGAGAAGGTTGAGCTAGAGTTTTTCAACAATTCATTCTGTGATTGGAGAATTATCTCTGAATACAGATGCTCCCTTCAGAACAAATCATGCAGTGCAGCAATGGATCCAGTTGATCTGTTTGGGATCCTTGTCATAAACTAAACTCAGCCTCAGCCCTGCTCAGTTTATCTCCCTTCAACTGCTGGTCCACATGACATCACCCTTCACTTCATGGGGGAACAACCAAAGGAATCCATTGAAATTTGAATGATTTAACCCAGTCTTTGAAGCATACATGGAAAAGAGATATAATTCTGCCTTCTTTAACATCTCATTACTTCAGCGTGTTTAATTATGAGACTAAAAGTCTTGGGTTCATTTGTGTTACTCCCCCAGAACTATTCTAAGTAAACCAATGGAAGCAGGATATATCCATCCACTGCTACCAGCTAGTGGCTGCATAGACAAAAAGTCAGGAGACCTGATTCATACTTAACCTGTCTGAGTCTCTTTCCTTATTTAGAAACAGCATGGGGTTGAACTGCATCTTGTAGGTGTGTTCCATCTGATTTTAATGTTCAATGGTTCAATGATTGTATGAGTTTCTTGTTATTACACACACACAGACACACACACAGACACACGCACGCACACACGCACGCACACACTGGTGATGAGATCAGGGCTAGAGAGATAGCTTAAATAGACTGGTGGTTTCTGGGCTAAAGAGATAGTCCAAAGGGCTAGTTTACACACTTTGTATGTGAGAGGCCCAAGTTCGCTCTCTGGCAATATATGGTTCCCCAAGCACTGCCAGGAGCTATCCAGGCACCAATATGGAATTATTCCTTGAGAACCACCAAGTGTGACCCCTGACCCCCCCAAGAAGAAAATTTGTTTCAGAAAGAATAGGAGAACAAGAATAGTGACTTAATATCCAGCTCCTCAGATCATGTGTTAATATCCATATTAACCATTCTCTAATTTATTCTAAAACTGTGGGAACCTTCTTTCTCCTGGAAGACTCCAGACTTTTTACAGAGCAGAGGGCTTTTGGACTTTGTATCAAAATCTGCATCTGTGCATCAGGCATCTCATCTGGTGCCCACAGCTGAAATGCCAGCAGGGCTGGCAAGCAAATGCAATCTTGAGGTTTCTTAGAGTGGATACCAGCCAGTCTTGGCTTTGTACAAGCAGAAGGTATGTGCTCAGGTGCCTTGGAAGGGAGAAACACTTATGAGAATCAGTTTCACAGGCTTCTTCCTTTTGGCTCTCCAGCTCTCCTCTTCCCCAGCTCTGCTGGCCTCCTGGCTGTAAGAGGGGCGATGACACACCAACCTTGCAGGATCTTCTACCAAGGGCCATGAACTTAAAGCTTTCTGTCCCAACACCACCTTGGGATTTCCAGCGGCTGAGCATGCCATCTACTTCTGTCTCCTAGATCAACAGCAAGCACAAGACTCCATAATATACGTGAACGTCCTCCTTGTGCTCTGAAGAATGAATGTGCATGTTCTGCATCTTTACTGTGGAGCAAGAAAAATGCTTCCCACCAGTGGTACAGTCTCTACCACTCTAACCTGATCAGGATTTTGAGAAGCCGAGTGAAGTTACATAGCAACAGTGTAAACCCAAAAGATCTAAGAGTCAGAGGCCAGAGAATTTTAGTACAGTGGGTAAGGTGCTTGCCTTGCACATGGCCAACCCAGATTTGATTCTTGGCACCCCATGTGGTTCCCAGACCCCCAAAAGGAGTGATCCCTTAGCCCTGAACACTACCAGGTAAAGCCAAAAACAAATATATACATATATATTCAAGAACCATATTCTTCAAAATAGCATGGGAAGGCTTTAGTAAATTAAGTGAAGTTGGCTTGTTGCAGATATATTAATGAAAGATATAAACTCGGGTTGACACAATTCAGGGCCTAAAGTATTATCACAGTGCCAGTGAAGAACTGAGCCATGCAGAGATGATTTAGTTCAGAGGAATATAAAGAAGCAGCATAATGATGATAAATACCTAAGAAGAAAGCACTAAGGCATTGGAGATATGTTCTCTGTGGAAGGGGTAAGAGCTGGATTCAACACCCACTCTGCACTTGGCCCTGAGTTCCCTCACTAACGGATATGTCATTTCTCCCACTCTTGAGGAGCCTGCCAGTCTGGCCACTGATAATTCATTTTTACCACCTGGGTAGGAAAGTAGCTGAAAGGAAGATTCACCAGGGAATTCTAAAGACTTACATTCTACATGGCAATTAAGCCAGACTGAAACTTTATAGAGTGACTCTGAGGTCACTCCATCAGTCCGTGTAGGAAAATAGAAGGGATGCAGTTTGACAGCACCATCACCACATCTGAAAAGTAGACATGGGGCCACCTATGAGGTTTAAAATATGGCAGAACATCCCCTCTGAGAGAACTCAGCAAGCTGTCCTTTGACCTGACTCCTAGGACCTACCTAACTTATAAAAATACTGTCAGATCCTATACGTGATAAATGCTGTGATTTGCACTGTGCATGGGTCTCATTTTATAGAGCGTGTCACCCTGTGTTAATCTCCTGGCAGTTTTTTATTTCAGTAGTAATAGAATGTAAGATATCATGGAGCCATCTCTGTTATGTTCCTCAAAAATGTGGGTCCAGTTGCTGGCCCCTGCATTGTGCCAATCTCCTCTTCCTCGTGTTCCCAGAAGTAAGTGGATGTATATCGTGGATTCACATCAGATCATAGTAAGGGGGAGGGTGGGGAGGGGGTATTTATGGGAAATTCTTAAGGGCAGGAGTCCTTGTCCTCCTCACATCTAACAGAATGCTGACCGGTTGGAATGTCCCTTCTCCTGGAAGGAACTTCTGAGAAAGGGGGACCCATGAGCTGACCTCGTTGGCCTGGCTTTCAGGAAGACTCACATAAGTGGGGAGGGGTCATTCCCTGAGGCTTTTGTGTTTTCCAGCCTGGGATTCTGGAATGAATCTCTGTATAAAAATAAAATATGTGTTTGACTATCTCATGCCTCTGTCTCATCTCCAGGGACTCTAAGAGCCTTCCAGGAAGCTAGATTGGTGATTTCATGAACCCTAATAATTTCTATAGGCAGGAAGATAGAACACCGTGCAGTGAATGCCTAGCTCCATCATGAAATGGGTTGGCAATCTGTGGAACCGTTTCCAGATGGGAGCCCAGGGTTTTGTATTTTTTATGCTATATTAATGAAAATATTGTCTAAAATGACTAGTGATGACACCTCTCAGGAGAGCTGTGTCAGTTCAGGTCCCCCCAGACAGACGCTGCAGTGGGGTGGCTGATAGGAAACTTGGGAAAGAGAAAGGTGTGCTGCAGCAGGAGTTGGGAGGGGAAGCTGAGGCCAAAGTGCAAATCTGGCCCCTGTGAAGAAAGGAGGAGGAGCCTCAGGATGCAGCGATTGGCAAGTCTCCGCCCAGCCCAGTCCCCTGCTGCTCCATGTGCTGTGAACACGCTGCTTTGCATGTCCTAGGTCTCTGGGGGGTCTCCGAGAGGGTCCTGAAGGCACTGCAGCTAGAAGCACCAGCTGGCTGGACCCCTGTACCAGTTCTGGGTGCTGGGACTCCACTATTGCCGCCAGCTCTGGAGTTCTGCCCCACTGTGCTCAAAATGTGCTCAGAACCCTGTTTTAAGACTTAAATAGAAACATATTTATTTGTTTCTGGCATGAAGTATGCCTGATGCTTGAAGAAATGCAAACATAGTCTCAGTTCAGCTTCCCAGGCACATGGCTGACAGAATTACCACAGGCATATGTCTGGCTTTGGTCACACTCCCACTGTGGCTGTTCAGTTCCCATTCCCAGAGCAGCGGTGTGGAAACAGATCTCAGCTCTCCCTCCAAAGGGTTCTTCGGACAAGACCCCAAGCAGAGTTGGGCAAGGAGGTCAGAAGGGCCACACCAAGGACATCCTCTTTCATCCTCAAGATCTGATACAGAACCTGCTTTCCTTGGCCCCACAGGAAGGCTGTTAAATCATCATCAATTCCTTTTCCCCAGTTCAGGGAAACAGAAGAAGGAGAACTAGCTGTAGAAGTCTTCTGATTCACTCATCAGTAGAGGATTTTGGTATATGTAAGAGTCCCCTGCACCTAAATAAAGCTTTCTCCCATCTCCACCCCTTTCCCACCCCATCTTCCTGCCCACCCACACTTTTCCCCCATGTCCTCTCCCCATCTCCTGCTCATCTGCTTTCCTCAATTGAGATGGTTCTCAGGGTAGGGCTCCTGCCTTAGTCATCACTTAAAAGATGCCACTGAAGTCACAGATCCAGCCTCTACTCTGTGCAGGAAAACAACAAACTCCATAGAAAATGCCAGGTTCCAGTGTTGTCATCACTAATCATGTCAAAAGTTAGACTTGAAGAACATGGCTACAGAAGAGCACATTAGACAGAGTCAAAAGAGCGGAAGAAATGGACAAAGCAGGGCACAACCACTCCCCAGGAAATCTCTAGGCTTGCTTGATCCTCTGTCCTTTGCTGATTTACTGATCATCCATACCAATCACTCTCTTAATCCATAACCACAATGGCTTGGCAATAGTACAGCAGGTAGGACATTTGCCTTATTCGCAACCGATCCAGGCTCTATCCCCAGCACCCATCAGTCACCCACGAACTGCCAAAAGTGATTCCTGAATGCAGGAGTAAGCTCTGAACACCCAATATAACAACAACAACAACAACAACAACAATAACAATGGTATGATAATACGATAACCACACTGGATGGGAGGTAGGTCTTATTTTGGTAGAAGTTTCCTGTGGGCAACAACTGTTGCTGGAAGATGGCAGCAACATGGTACTTCATTGGTTCAGAAAGCTGGGGACAATCCAAACACATCCTCATAGATTTCTTAGCTTGTATCTATCAATAAAGATTAAGCAACTGATAATTTGACTTTATCCGTTGAACACTTGCCTGGCTGCGATGATAGGGCAGGCCCCCTGCTCAAGATTTATAAATATAAATGTCAAGAGCACCTCAAGAAGTGCCCGGAGAGAGAGGGGTCAATAAGTACTCACCATTCCTACTGGGAGGAATGTCAATGCAGAGGTGTCAGAAAGGTTTCCCGATGTTTTATCTCATCAAACATTGATGAAAGGCAATAAGGTCTTCAGTTCAATGTTTTCCTCAGTGATAACAGACACACATTTTCTCACAGAAAATATTTGGCCTTTTCTTTGACTCCCAAAACTCTCCAATATGTCTCATATATGATGGATACTTCTTTTATGGGCCATGAAGTTCCAAATTCCTTGATGTGTGCTTCCCCCTTTCTATTTTTATTTTTAAATTGAGTCAAATATTTCTTTTAAATTCTCTCAAATCAAAAGCCAATCCCTCAGCAATTCTATTAGAATATGATTACAAAAACCTCAGCACCCATCTCTCTCCAGATTATACTCTGGCCACAGGACCGTTCAGGAATTCACCAGTTAAGGTTTCAAATTATGAGGTACCTAACACTAAGGTCATCAACAGTCTGCCACCAGGAGGAGAACTCACTGTTCAGGAAAAAAAAACTGACTCACTTTTTTTGAGTTAGTAAAGTAACTCACCTTATAGTAGAATTCCATTAACATGATGTTCTCATACACAGGCATTGGGTTATGGATTTGAAGAAAGTAAGAAGTATATTGGATATGCAGGATATGCAAATCTGGGACTTGTCATTTTGTACATAGAATCACTTCTGCTTCTGCTTCATTGAAGAATTCACATGCAACCATAACTACATCTGACCATGAGGTTCCATGATCCCTCATAGACTTGTCTCTCTTCTTTCTCTGCTGTAAACATCCATATCCCTAACCACAGTAGGAATTCTGCCAACTCCTAGATTCCCCATGTAGTGAGCCTGATGTTCCATGGCAGAGTGAAAAGTAATAGACATTTAAGCCCACTGTGCACATAAACAGAGTTGGAGGCCTGGGCTCCAAGCAGCCACCCAGAGACACTGTTTAAGATCCTCTATCTAAGAAACAACTTCTGTGGGCTGGAGAGATAGTAGTGGGTAGGGTGCTTGCCTTGCATGACCAAGGTTTGATCCCAAAATACTGCCATGGGTAATTCCTGAGTGCAAAGTCAGAAATAAATAACCCCTAAGCCTCCCTGAGTGTCAAGCCCCAAAAAACAAACAAAAAACTCCAACCTTTGTAAGGACTTGCAAAATACTCCCAAAGAGCCAAAATAATTCTCAGAGGGAAATAAAAGATATGGGGGGCGGGCACCACATTCCGTAAATTTAGACTATACTATAAAACCAATAATCAAAACAAATTGGCACTGGAATAAAGGTAAATACATAGATCAATTGAAGTTATACTGAGAGCCAATAACTAATTTCTTATATATAGTAACAGCAAATAAGGAGCCTAGAATATAAAATGAAGAAAGGAATGCTCCTCCAATATGTTGTACTGGAAGAATTGGATAGTCACAGGCAAGAGAATAAAATTGGATTACTATTTTATACTATATATAAAAGTTAACTCAAAATGGACTACATATAAGTTAATGGCTTATATGTTAGACTCAAATCCATAAAATATATTGAAGGTAAACACTACATGGTACTGGCTTCTTTGAGATTCAACTGCATCAGCAAGGAAAACAAAATTAAAACTTAATAAACATGATTCAACTGATTTAAAATACACTATTATTAAGACTGAAAAACATTCTACTGACCAGAAGGTATTTTCACACCATCAAGTGATAAAGGGTGGATAGCCAAGACAGAGCAAAACTCACAAAGACCAACAACAAAAAAAAAACAATCCCTTCAAAAAGGAGAGAGATGAATTGACCCAGGAAGACATGTAGACGACCAACAAACACATAAAAATGTGTTCATCGTTGCTTACGATCAGGAAAAATGCAACTCAAAAATCGCAACACCTCACACCTGTGAGAATGGTGTATATCAAAAAGGTTCAGTAAGTGCTGGTGAGGATGGGAATATAAATTGATGGGAATGTAAATTGGTTCAGACCCCTATGGAAAATACTATGAAAAATGTCCCCCTAAATTAGTAACATATCTACTGTGTAATTCAGAAAGTTCACTCATAGGTACCGAAGAATACAAAACCTACAAATCCAAAAATGTACACAAAATTTCTACATTCACAGCAGTGTTATTTACAATAGATAAGGTAAGAAAACAACACAAGTGCCCGGTGACAGACAAGTGGATAAAAAATGTGGGCTATACCCTTTTGGAAAATAATATGGACGATTCCCAAAATATTAGAAATTGAGCTCCCATTTGACCCAACAATACCACTCCTGGGAATATATCCCAGAGAGGCAAAAAAGATATAGTAGAAATGACATCTGCATTTGTATGTTCATCGCAGCACTGTTTACCATAGCCAAAATCTGGAAAAAAAAACCGAGTGCCCCAAAACAGATGACTGGTTAAAGAAACTTTGGGACATCTACACAATGGAATACTATGCAGCTGTTAGAAATGATGAAGTCATGAAATTTGCATATTAGTGGATGAACATGGAAAGTATCATGTTAAGTGAAATGAGTCAGAAAGAGAGAGACAGACATAGAAAGATTGCACTCATCTGTGGAATATAAAGTAACAGAATAGGAGACTAACACCCAAGAGTTGTAGAGATAAGGACTAGGAGGTCTGCCCCACAGCTTGGAAACTAGCCTCACATGCTGGGGGGAAAGGCAGCTCAGATAGAGTAGAGGATGTTGGGAGGACCCATTCGGGTTGGAAGATGTGAACTAAAAGTTGACCATAGACTGAACTTGAAGGCACTCAATACCTCTGTTGCAAAGCACAACACCCAAAAGGAGAGAGAACAAAAGGGAATGCCCTGCCGCAGAGGCAGGATGGGGTGGTGGGGGATGGGGTGGGGTGGTGAGAGGGATACTGGGGTTATTGGTAGAGGTGAATGGGCACTGGTGGAGGGGTGGGTAAATGATCACTGTATGACTGAAATGCAAACACAAAAGTTCATAAGTTTGTAACTGTACATCACAGTGATTCTCTAATAATTTTTTTAAAGTGGGCTATAAACACAGTGGAATATGACTCCACTCATTGAAAAGAAAAAAACTTGTCCTTTGCTGCCATTTGGAGGGGGTTGTGCTAAGTGAAATAAATCAGAATGAGTAAGACAAATACCGGATGATCTTACTCATATCTGATATAATAAGAAACAAAGAAAGGAATCAAATCCAGTGAAAATAAACCCTCCAACTCTGATGGAAGAACTGAGGTTACCAAAGGCAGAGGAGATTTGGGGCAGAGAGCAGGGAGGAATGGGTGGAGGGAGGTGTGATAACAATGCACCCCTAGAACACATAAACATCTACAGTCTTAAGAACAGTTAGCTCAATAAAATTAAAAGATGAAAGTTGTTTTCTTACAACAAATTTCTCTGCTTCATGTTTAGCCTCTGCTGCCCAGCTATGAGGAGAGGCTTAGACTGAGATGTAAGCCCTGACAACCACCGGGTGTCACCCCCAAACAAAAAAATTAATTAAATAAAAAATAAAATCCACGATGGTCATCTGGTAAGGGTAAGAAGCTTGTGAGGCGTGATGCTTCTAAATCAGGGCCCCCAACATCTAAAGCCAATGCAGATTGGAGCCAGAAGTGACTCTCAGTGACTTCAGCCTCAATAACTTCCTCTTGCATCCCATGCACTGTCCAAGGTCAAAAGTAAGACTCGTTTACGTTCAGTATAGTTCGTGTTAATGTATTTTGTGCTATTCTGATTCATTTTTTTAAAAGGGAGGGGTGGTCTTTCCAGACACCGCAAACTACCAAAGCCCCATTAAATCCTAAGAAAATAATTTCAAAAGCTAAATCGCTATCATATTATCTGTAGTTTCCCTTATAATTATGCAGGATCTGTAGCCAGGTCGTGGCTACCACTTGGAGTGCTTATCAAGGATTTACAGCTATAATTAATCTTTCCAGATTTAGTTTTGGATGCATGGAATTCCCTAGAAATACATTTCTTTGGAAGAAAATGGCTTCTTTTAGGAAATAAATATGACTGGGAATGATTATGTTGACAGTTCACAACTTAAGTGTCTATGTCCTATTCATCAGGCAGATTGATGAGGTATCAGAGAGTAGGCTGGTTTGTGGAGTGTGGGTAACTCTCAGGTAACCCATGAAAGTGGTGCCCAAGGCTGACATCCTGGAGCCAGGCTGAACCAGATCAATGCAAAGTAAGAAATGAAAGGTGAGTTCATTCCCTCAGCAAAGACCTAAAATGAAAATTAGAGGGACCAGTTGATGGTTTCTAACACTAATAAATGATATTACAGTGGATTGGCGCTTGCCTTGCCTATAGCTGACCTTGATTGGATTCCTGGAACCCCCTATGGTCCTCCAAGCCTGCCTAAATTCATAAATAGGGGTAAGCCCTGAGCACAACTGGGTGTGACCTTCACCATCAGAAAAATGACATAAAGGATTTTTTATGACCTGGATTTCTTTTCTTTGCTTTTTTTTCTTTTTGGGTCACACCCAGCAATGCACAGGAAGGAGTTCTCCTGGCTTTGCACTCAGGAATTACTCCTGGCAGTGCTCACAAGACCATATGGGATGCTGGGAATCGAACCTGGGTCAGCTGCATGCCAGGCAAACACCCTACACTGAGGATCTGGATTTCTTTTTTTTCTTTTTTTTTTTTTGCTTTCTGGTCACACCTGGCGATGCACAGGGGTCACTCCTGGCTCTGCACTCAGGAATTACCCCTGGCAGTGCTCAGGGGACCATATGGGATGCTGGGAATCGAACCCGGGTCGGCCGCGTGCAAGGCAAACGCCCTACCCGCTGTGCTATCGCTCCAGCCCCAGGATCTGGATTTCTAACCTCAACCCCAGAGATGCTGACTTAGTAGATTTACATTTTAACACATACATACCCATGGCCTATGCAATGACTAGACTAAATATCAAAACAGAAAATATTTTGGAACGTCAATGAGGAAAGGCTTTGACAGAAAATCACAAATTAGAAACAGGTGAATTTTGGGTTTCCTGATACATAGACTTGTCTCACTTCATCAAGGTGGACTTTCAAAGAATTGGGCCCAAATTTAATAAAGCTACAACAAATGATGGAAGTCATTAGAACTGAGGATTTTTTTGTCACAGAACTGAGCTTTCATGGGAAGGGAGAAGAGGAGCTAAAAGGAGATATTGGGGCACTGGTGGAGAGAGCAGGCTTCCTGGTAATAAGTGTGGGTTGAAATTAAGCATGCATAAAAAGTACAATTAACAGCATTATAAATCCTAGTACCTCAATTTAAAATGATTTAAAAAAAACTAACAAAGAACTCGGCCTGATAAGCTGGGCAGCATTAAGGCCCCAGGATGAGTGCCACAGAGGAGAGAATGATAGTAATAGGAAATAGCAAGGAAATTGCCACCATCTTTCTCTACGAAGTCCTTTCTCTGATCCCACTCCCAGTTTTTCCTCCAACATTCCAGTACTATCCATGCAATGTAAATATTTTCCCAGTGCTCACACAATCTCTTCCCTATTTTAATCTTCCTTCATACAAGTTTTCAAATCAGAATTAAAGTACAAAATTTCCACTATCCAGGTTTGTAGACATGTACCCAAATTGTCAGCTCCTGGAAGGTCCCACTGTTGAAATGTGTCCAGTTCAGGGTGGAATTGTTTGTTTTCCCTGAATTCTAAAACAATTACCAAATCACTCCATGGGAAAGTATTTTATCTTTATGCAATTCTAACACGCAATTCAATTTATAACTTTTCAGTTATTTACAACTTTCCTCTTATGTTCAAAACAGATTTATGTCTAAGAAAGGAAAAGTTTCCATCCTGGAACAATTTTGTTTATGTGCAGTGAGAGAGGAAAGAAGGTTGACATATAAATACAAAGAGCAAAATTTATGGATATAATTTTTGGTGGTGGGGGTTGGGGTGGGCCACATTCCTGACTCTGTACTCAGGAATTACTACTAACAGTGCACAAAAACAATATGGGATTCCAGGGATCAAACCCAGGTTGGTGGCATTCGAGGCAAGCACCCACCTGCTGTACCATCTTTCCAGCTCCTGGATATAATTCTTTTTTAAAAAATTTTATTAGTGAATCACCATGAGGTACAGTCACAAACTTATAAACTTTCGTGTTTGCACATCAATCATACAGTGATCATTTACCCATCCCTCCGCCAGTGCCCATTCTCCTCCACCAATGTTCCCAGTATCCCTACCCCCACCCCCAACCCAACATAACACCCAATGCTGCCTCTGCAGCAGGGTGTTCCCTTTTGTTCTCTCTCCTTTTGGGTGTTGTGCTTTGCAATAGAGGTATTGAGTGGCCTTTATGTTCAGTCTATGGTCTACTTTTGGCACGCATCTTTCAACCCGAGTGGGTCCTCCCAACATCCTCTACTTGGTGTTCCCTTCTCTATCTCATCTGTCTTTTCCCCCAGCATGTGAGGCCAGTTTCCAAGCTGTGGGGCAGACCTACTGGTCCTTATCTCTACTACTCTTGGGTGTTAGAACCCTAAAACCTCTACCAAGAAACTCATAAAAACAATAGATTTGTATTGTAAAGTTGAGGCTATAAAATCAATAGCCCAAAGTCCATGGCTTTCCTATACGCAAATAACGAGGGAGAAGAACGGTACATGAAAAAAGCAATCCCTTTCACAATCGTGCCTCAGAAAATCAAGTAGTTTGGAATCAGCTTAACTAAGGAGGTAAAGGACTAGTACAAAGAAAACTACAAAATGCTACTTCAAGAAATAAAAGAGGACATGAGTAAATGGAAAGGTATCCCCTGCTCATGGATTGGAGCCTATCTTCACTGGGGAAACTTGAAAGGGGGCAGGTGAGTTTCCTCCCTGCCCCAACAGAGCCCTGGCAGCTGAAAACCTCCAGAACTCAACTGCCACCATGCTCACGGGCCTCTCCACAGGCTCAGACAAGCCTCCCTCATGAATGAATCAGCAGAAAAACCCAGGTATTCGGGACCCGTGACTGAAATCTCCAAGTTCATTCAGAGCAGGAATGGGCCTTCTCCCCAGAACTCTCAAGTTTACCAGTAGCTTGGCAGTCACACCCACAAACTACCCCTGGTACCATATAATCTCATCAATGGCCATGATCCAGAGACTCAGAAATAAAACCCCCTGAAGAGAGCAACATAGGCTTCACCCTTGAGTAAATTTGCTGTGTAATCATATTCTAAATTTTAGAATTCCTCTCATACTCTACACCACTGATGTACCTAGCATAGCATACAATATTTGATGGGGTATAACAAACATATTAGTAATACAAGGGTTTAATGGCTCCAGGATGAAATACAAAAATCTTCACACACTTTCCTCTAAGGAAATTTTATTGGACTATTTTTAGCCTATTATTCATAATAAGCAATACAAAATTAATTGTTTCAGTTCTGCTTTGGGGGGCACGTTTTGGGATTTGGGGTGGAAACATTCAAAATATTGGTGGGAAGGTGCAATGGTGGTGGATCGGTGTCTGAATACTAAATGTAGTAAATTATTGTGAACAATCTTATAAAAGTAAAATATCACTTTCAAAAAGCTAATAAATGATATATGAACCAAATAAACCCACGGAGGAAGGTATAATGAAAATAAAATAAGAACTCTTGAGACGGGGAAGATAGAACAGGATGTCAGGCACTTGTCTTGGGTCCAGCTGGCTCCAGTTCAATTCCCAGCACCACAGATGGTCGCTTGAACACTACCAGGGGACTCTCCTGAGCACAGAGCCAGGAATATCTCTTGAGAATTACTGGGTATGAGTCCCCAAAACTCAGACCTTAAAAATTATATGTTTTAAGGATCCAAAGGAAGAAAGCCTGTTACAGAGGAACTTAACTTAACATTTGAAGTTAGGTAAGCTTTCTCTGAGGAAATGAGACTCTGAAGTAGGACAGTTAACCAGGTACAAAGAAGACAAAGAACATTAGGAGTGTCAGGTATGGCCTAGGGAAAGGTCTGAAATGAGAACATCTGAAAAATGAGACTATTGTGTCTGAATGGAAGAGGGAGAATGGAGTTGTGAAGTATGAGGCTGGAAAAGATGGTGGTTGAGGACCTTGGAGACCCTTAATAAGAATTTTGGTCTTTAACCTTAAAGTAAAGCAAGTTGCCAAAGGATTTAGTAGGTGATAGGCCCAACCTTCTTTTACAGAATACCACTTCCACCATACTGAAACCAATTCAGAACTAAATTATTTCAAGTATTATTTCAAGTAAGAAAAGGTGGGCATGTAGACTTGTAGATAGATTTGGGAAACCTTTAGAAACTATGACAGGCTCATCCAGGCAACCTGGAGAGGGGCTGGACAGTTCTTCCACCCACCCCAACAGAGCCCCAGCAGCTGAAAACCTCCAGAACTTAGTCGCCGCCATGCTCATGGCTGATCTCTGCCACTCAGACGGTCCTCATCCATGAGCGAATCTACTGAAAAACCCAAGTACGCGGGTTTTGTGACCAAAATCTCCAGGCTCACACAAAGTCGGGAATGGACGACCTCCCCACACCTCTCTGTTCTTCCAGGAGTCTGGCAGTCATGGCCAAAAATCATTTCTTGGTGCCATATAAGCTCATTAACAGCCATGATTCAGAGACTCACAAATAAATCTCTCAGAAGAGAGCAACACGAGATCATCACACCACATAGATGCCTCTGGACCCCAAAGTCACCATCTAGTTTTGAAAAAAGTAAATTAACCTCAGCTTTAGCATCCTATTTAAAATTTTAGAATTCCTGGAGCATGCAGCCTCAAATGCGGGCATGCAACATCTCATACTTTATGCCAAGATGTACCAAGAGTAGAACATCACATTTGATGGGGTATAAAAAAAAGTAGAAGGCAACAAATCTCAGAGAAAAAAAATATATATATGTATATATATATATATATATATACACATACACACACACATAAGCACACAAGTCTCAACACCTTCACACACTTTCCTCTAAGGAAACTTTTTCTAATCATTTTTAGCGATTATTCATAATTAGCAATACAAAATAAATTATTTAGGTCCTGCTTTGGAGGCAGGCTTCAGGGTCTGGGGTGGAAAAATTAAAAAATATGATAGTGGAAAAGTGTGTTGGTGGTGGGATTAGTGTTAGAACATTGAATGTAATAAAGTATTGGGAAGAACTTTAGAAAAATAAAATAAAATTTTTAAATGAACTACAACAGGTCCTCAGTTAATGTCATCTCATTCGACAAAATAAAGCATTTCCTTATAATGTTGATTTTAAAAATCTCCACTGGCATTGAACAGGAGGACATTACTTGAGGATACAATTTCATTATACATCATGTCACTTAAAGATGTCAGTTTTTAAGAACTACCAAGGATAGCAAATGAGAGATTACTGCTTAGAGAAATTTTTACTTGATGAACTGTACTGGTTGAGTGGAAAGGGGAATGCAGCTCAAGGGGGAATTTAATGTTCCTTACTTGTTCAACGAGTTAAATGATGATGCTATTTACTGAAACAGGGAACACTAAGATATCGAGTTCAGAGGCGAGAAGAAGCAGAGACATGCTTCTTGAGTTTGATCTTAAATACATTGAACATGAGACAACTCTGAGACATCAAAGGAGATATCAAGTAAGCAGGTGGATGTGAGGATTTGGAGCTGAGGCAGTAGTCTTGGGTGAGGACATCAATTTGCAAGTCAATTATAGATGGCAGTTGATCCCAGGAGCATGAATAGGCTTGCCAAGTATCACTGTATTAAGTAATCAACTGCCACATTTAATAGTTGGGTAGAAGAGAAATCGGAAGGTGCATAGAGAGATCAGGGAGGGGGGAAAAAAGATGATTACGTGGGGGTGAAGAGTGCAAACAAATAGAGAAAGAGATGTGGAAAATGCTCATTAGGTTTAGTGATTTAAAAAAAAAAAAACAATAGTTGTCTTAGCATGAGATATTTAAGTGGAGTCCTGAGTTAGCTGCATAGCACAGTGAGCTGACGAAGGAAAAAATAGAGACCCAAAGTTATATAAGTCATTCAAAATGAGATAATATACTTGGATTAATATAGGAATGGTCCTTTTTACATAGAAGCTATTGAATATATAGGAGAAAAAAATGGATAGCCAGAAGTCTCTGGGAAGCAATAGGACAGATGCAGAGCACAGCTGGAAGATGGGAGGCTAGAAGAGAGAGTGAGTTAAGAGATGTGAGCACAGGATATCATAAAAATTCCTCTAGCTGATGATTTGGGTGGTGGAGGTGCAGAACACACCCAGCAATGCTCAGGGGTTACTCCTGACTCTATACTCAGAAATTATTTCTGGTGCTGCTTTGGGGTCTGATGAGACCCTGTGGATCAAACCCAGATCAGCTGTGTGCAAGGCAAGCATCCACTCACTGCACAATTATTCCTGCCTCTCTAGCTGATAATTTTAACATTTGATTGAGAAACTGTAAACATTTTGATACACTAGGAATGGGGCAGAAGATTGTGGGTAATGGGTGAGGGGAGCAGAAAAAAAGATGTTTAGTTAGTCACCAGATTCCCCAGAAACCCTGATTCAGAAATTCTGAAGCAGTTACTCCAAATCCATATGGTTAACAAATACAAAGCTAAGTCTGATCTGGTAATTCAGAACCAGACTGAGACTGATTTCAACATATGGCAAAATGTGAAACTCATCATCAAGCATGGAAGAAAGGGTCAGAGAGATAGTATAGGGGATAAGGAACTTGCCTTGCATGCAGCAGACCTTGGGTCACTCCTCAGCACCACATATGGTCCCCTGAAACTGCTAGGAAGGATCCCTGGGCACAAAGCCAGGAGTAAGCCCTGAGCATAGTCAGTGTGGCCCAAAAGTAAACTAAAAAGACAGGATAATATCAGGCTGGAGAGATAGCCTAAATGGTAGAAGGCATTACTTGTATGCACAAGGTCCCAAGTTAAATCTTCAAGAGGACCTCAGGGCCATCAAGCACGATTTTTGAAAATAATGAACAAAATTCATGTTTCTGAGAAGATTTTACTGGAGTAGGTAGAAGTCTGTATAATTCTGTACTCCTGGGAGAGCTGTTTGAATGTGATAGCTCTAAGCAATGTTGATCTTGTGTCAGATGTAGTAAATCCAATTTACTAAATGTTCTGAGTCAACTCAACATTAATGTGAACTAGTTTTTATTCTAATTTTAGGCCTTATTAACCAGGAATTATATTTTGTTCCTAGAACATACATTACTCTTCTTAAATTCCCATTCCTATAACTACCTTGAGTTACAGCATTATCAACTTTAGCTATGAAAATTACAAAGTATGGCCCTAATCGAAGCATAATAACACACCTGTATTGCAAACCATGATGCACAAAAGGAGAGAATAAAAATGTTTGCCATAGAGGCAGGTTGAGGGGTGGGTAATGGTGGCAGGAGGGAACTGGAGACATTGGTGGTAAAAAATGTACACTGGTGAAGGAATGGGTGTTGGAATATTGTATGATTGGCACCAAATCAAGAATAACTTTGTAACTATGTATCTCATGATTCAATTAAAAAGAAATGGGAAATAAATTTTTAATCTAAATTTAACTTTCATATACAAAAAACCCATAACAGTGCATGAATGCATATACAAAAATCCATTAAAATGCTCAAGTACACAATCTAAAAACTGAATTGAATTCTGACCTGTAAAGCGAGGAAGAATAATTGCACAGCATTCATAGTGCATAGAAGAATAATTGCACAGCATTCATAACATAGAAGTTGTTATTATAACAACTTCAAGTCTATGTATCTTGATGTATAGTTACTGTCCATGAATTTGAAATCTATAAAGGGTTTTCCTTGGTATTGAGTGATTTTCTTAATGAATTAAACTTCATTATATTTACCTTTTATCTTTCAACTCTCTGAACAAGGCTGGAGCAATAGTACATCAGGTACGGTACTTGCCCTGATGCAGTACTTGCCCATACGATCCCCTGAGCCCTACCAAGAATGATCCCTGAGTGTTGAGCCAGGAGTAAGCCTCGAGCACCAACAGGCATGGACCAAGAACAAAGCAAAAACTAAACAAATTTCATCTTTGATCAAATCTACTTCTCAGAAATGTTTCTCCTATCCCCAATATTAAAAGACTGCTCCAAGTAGATATTCACTGTTATGCCTCATATCACCCTGTTATTTTTCCTCATGACACTTTCACAGTTTGCAGATATATTATTTGTATGATTTTTGGGGTATGGAGGCACACACACAAGCTCAGGTGATTATATTGGATGTCGGGGATAGAACTCAGGTCATCTACATGCAAAAAATAGTGCCCTACTCACTATAGCTCCAGTCCTCTATTTGTTGGACTTCAGTGTTTAGTCCCTATTTGACTAGAAATTCTATGAAAATTCCCATTGGATGAGAAGGCCTATGATATGTACATTTCCACAGTATGTACATCCATTTGCCAGCACAGTAAAAAGAGCTCATTTTAGAGTGATTAGATTCTCAATAAATATCTATGGGATATACAAATGAGTGAATAAGTAACAGAAATAGAATGGTGTTTATGAAGGGTTAATAATATTATGACTATCTGAAATCTATTAATTTCTCATACTAAATGTTAAATTAAGTGACTAGAATCTGAAATGTGTCTCTGGAGTGAAATTAACACAATGATCTAATGTCACTAGCAAAGAAATGGCTCTATAATTAGAAGGAAATGACTGGTTACCCTTTTTAAATATGGGTAAAACGCATCTTTGAGTTTTCAAGGAACACCATATGAAATCACCATATTATTCCAAGGACTTGAAAGGATATTTCAAGGATATGATTTTTATTAGATGGCCCAAAACTAGGGATATTTAAATGTTTCATACAATAAATGTATATTAAAAGTATATGAAAAAAAATGTTTTATAATTAGTTATGATGGGGAGAATTGAAGCACTTTCTGATTTCCCTGGTGTTAGTACTACCATTATGGTCAATTTCAAGCTCCAGTAGTTTATAAACCAGCTCACTAAATTTCTATAAAAATTGATAATTAAATCTCACAAGCTGGTATGAGTCAATTCCCCACAGGACCATCATCGACACATTATTGAAGTGTTAAGTATTTTCTAAGTATGATCTACTCTGCCATATTTTATCAAATAAAAATTTGGATAATTTAATGAAGACTTTGTCTAAGAGTTACAGATCATCAAACTTCTTTCTGACTGAAAAAATGTCTGACTTTGCTTGTATTTCCATCTGACATGACCTCCATCTGGAGACTGATATTAGAAAATGACTTCCAACTGTAACAAAATAATATAAGCTACTTCCAATCTTTTGAAACATTACAGCTTCCAGTCTTTTGAAACATTACAGAGATAACACACTGTAACAGCACATGGGATAATATAATGCAATAAAGACATTTTGAGATAATTGGACAGACTTTAACTTTAGTAATACTGTGGGTGCAAATATAACCATAACCCACCATAAAGTTAACCAAGCATTACTCTG
This sequence comes from Sorex araneus, assembly GCF_027595985.1. NCBI lineage: Eukaryota > Metazoa > Chordata > Mammalia > Eulipotyphla > Soricidae > Sorex > Sorex araneus. The sequence goes on along the minus strand of NC_073313.1, from coordinate 293,664,312 downwards.
GTAGATAAACTAATCCTTTAACAATAAAGAATGATTATATTTTAAAAGTTCAACAAGTTCTGCTCATGATAAATTGATACTGCATTATTATCAAGTGTGGAACAATCAGACTTCTTATTATAATACTGAATTTAGGATCCTCAGTGAATTATAGTTTATTGTTTGTGATTTTTTTGTGCAAGAAATCTACCAAATGTCTCTGAAACTGCATGTCTTTTGGCTATCAGATCTTGAATTTCTTTTTCCTGATTCCTTTTTCATCTGATGAATTCTTATAGCTTACTGGATTACAAAATAGTGGCTGTCTAAGATAAATAAGACACAACTGTTTCTTTTTTATTCTCCTGTTTGTTTTGGAGCCATACCCAGTGATGGTCAGGGTTTACCCTTGGTTCTGCACTGAGGGGTGACTCCTGGCAGTACTCAAGGTACCACTTGAGGTACCAGGGTTGGAATCAGAATCACTGCCAAAGCAGCTGCATGCAAGAAAACTGCAATACCTCCTGTACTATCATCCAGTCTTGGAACTGTTTCTATATATCCTATCTGTTCTTTGATGCAAGGAGAATATCGGACCATCTCCCACTTGGACCACAGCAGCTGCAAGTCCTGTTGGCCACCTTCATGAAACTATTCGTGTCATGCTTATGGTTGGAGCTATTTCAAAGACAACTAAATGAAACCCACCACTTAATTTTCTATAAAGTCACTGTGAGTAGAATAAATGTTTGTTATATATATATATTGTATAATTATGATGATCATGATAATGTTTGTGTTTACTATGTCACTCGAAATTCTAAAGGTCTAGCATGTTTGCTTCATTCAACCTTTGCATATCTTTATGGACAAAAGTGCTGTTATTAATCCATTTAAGCAGAATGTCACACCACAGTACTTAATCTCTACAGAAGAATGTCTTTCTTGAGCTTCCTGCCAGGAACATTTGACTCTGTTGGGAAACCAGTCCACCTTCTCCTTCCAGATCATAAGGGGTGTAACATTTGCTATTTCCTTTCATCTATTTGTTTCAGGAAATGTGCAGTAAAGTTTGGGTCTCATACTCAGGCTGGTGCTCTATTATCATTAGTGCGCAAATTTCCACTAATTTGCTACTCTACTGATTTACCATTTCTATTTCACTTGCTTTGTTGTGAATGTCATAGTTACTAATTGCCTCTGAATTTTTGGGGAAAAGGAAAAATAGAGAAAACTTTAAACAAAGAAAAACCAGATATTCTGAATTTATTCCAAGAACATCTGAGGAATTGCAGGGTAGAGCTAGAAAACAACTCTGCCACTTGGGATAAGTTTGAAACAATGCTAAACACAAAATACCGCTTCCTGGATCCTGTAGGATATGGAGACTATTCATAACATTTATGGAAAAAGGAGTTACTGGGTCCCATCCAATAAGAATTCTGAGGTCTGTGAAGAAATATTTTGGCCAGAACATCAAAGATCCTTAAAGAGAATGGAAGGATCCTCTCATTACAGAGATTATGCCAGAAGCAGCTATCTTTTTACCTAAGCCTCTATTATTCTCTTTTCTGTAACATGAAAACATTATAAAAAGGAAATAATTCTATTTACAAAACAACTTGAACATAACATGCATGTGTTGCTCAGGATCAGGATAACTACTGAAATCTATTTCTCCTGACAGATGAGTATACTCGTAAGTGTCAATATTTGAGAAAAGTATTTTAAAACATAATGCATTCAGAATAAACAAGATGTAGCAAAAATCTTTTGTTTTGTCTAAAAGGAACTCTGCTCTGTCTTGTCCATTTGTCTCAATGGATGGTTCTAGACACACCAGAGGTAGCTATGGTAACTACAGAAATAAGTCCTTCAGATTTTTTAAAAGTTCTTGCTGGGGATGGTTCAAAGTTTAATAAAAACTGACATTTGCTATTTAAATTTCACATGAAAAAAATAGTTAAACACAAAGTAGAGAGAGGGAGAAAGTCTTTTTACTAGAACTCCCATTAAACTTAGTACATTCTGTGCTTTGGTGCAGCCCTTCTAGAGTTCTAGTGATGTCAACTCTAGGATCACTCAGATGACTGTTTACTTCTCAATGGGGCATGAAGTCTGGGTTTTGATTGCTCCAAATATTAAGCTTTATTGAAGTTCCATGAGTTCCAATTCTTCCCCTTAAAAGTTCATGCTGCAACTGATTAGTCTCATTTGTCATAAATTTGTAATAATACATATAAACCTGATTCATTCCATTTCATTTCACTTTATGTTCTCTTACTGCTTGATTAAGTTCTGAAAATGTGGATCTGGTCTAAAGAATTTATTTAGTGATAAATAAATACCTACCTTATTTAGTGAGAAATAAATAAGCTACCTTTGGCATGTCTAGAAATACAATTCTCTGGCATTGTGATTTGCAAATGTATCCAGAATAAGTTTCAAGCATACAATTTCCCAATGCCAGTTCCATCATCAGAATCAACTTCCTTCGACCAGTGTCCCTATTTCCCTCCCAGTCCCCAGATGATCTCTTTTAAAAAGTACATTTCCAAGCTTAATAATTGTGACTTAGGTCTCCTGCTTTCAGTACTTATGGATCTGAGGTTTAGACTCATATATATACTACATCTCTACCCCACCAATGTGTTCAAGACCTTTGCCCTGTTATCTCCTTTGAAGCCACAGGAATGATAAAATCATGCAATTGGTTAGAGGTGGAGGACTCATTTTAAGTTAAGGAAGTCATAAAAAAAAGGTTAAATATCAGATGATCTTATTTATCTGTAGTATGACTAGGAAATGCAAGGTGTCTTTGGCCCTCAATTATAGAAATGAAAAGGGTAAAGATGGAGGGAGAAAAAGCAGTTTTCTTTGCTTTTTCTTTTTCCTCTTCTTTTGCCTCCTAAACAAAAAAGCGCTTTGGATAAAAAGATACGGTAAGTAAATACATCCAGGAGAAACTACCAAGACTGTATTAATCGCCTCTCTTCCCTCTAGACCAGCCCTTCTCAACTTCAATGTCTTTAGGAATTCCCATTTCTTGTGACTGCAGCTCTGATGGTCTTGAGGTCAGACTGAGATTTTCATACCCTCCAAACTTCAGAACTTAGAGCAGTGAGAAGCTACAAGATCTAGAGCAACCGGATCATCCATGTAATGCAAAGTACAAAAAAGGAGCAGATAGAAACAGTCTAGCATAATACTTTATTTAGTCCACAGCAGTCAGATGTTATTATTTCAGAAGAAAGTTGATACAAAAAATTACTGAGCAATTTCACATTCTTTTTTTCTTATCATCTTCTGAATCTGGTGTGTATTTTCCATTTAGAGCACAAATACACCAGTTCCATGTCAAGGGATAAGTGGGCTCATGAGACTAGGAGCAGCTGCAATGAACAGGGCAGGGCCAGAACTTTGGAAGTTCTCTAAGGAGAAAGTCTGTCAGGTAAATCCTATGCATGATAAAAGTCTGTGTGACAGGCTTCAAACACCTCAGATGAATATCTTCAGGTTGAAGACATTATCTACAAGTGGAAGATGAGTTTATTCAAACCAATACAGCGTCTCAGTGTGACGAGTCTTTTGTGCTTGGGCACAGAGAACCCTTAGTACTGTCTCCTTTGCCTTTCCCCAGTGAAAGTTAAAAATGCCTCTTGATGAAAGAAAACACCGAAGATTTCAGAACTAAAAGCTTTCAGGAGGCTGGCTCCAAGGGCTCCAAGTGTGATACGTGGAGCGATAAGCTACCCTCACTTCGGAGTTTAAACTTTATGGTGGGCACACTAAGGAACCACTGAAAGGCCTATAAACCTGAGAAATAGAGTATGATTGAGTTTTAACTTTAGAGAGATTCTTCAGAAACAAATGAAAAAAAATAGAATTGGGAGGAAGACAAACTTCAAAGCAAGAAATGCTTAAGAAATACCTTATGAAGAACAAAAGCAACCAGTATTGACATGGATGTGGAGAGAAAGGGACTCTACTTCACTGTTGGTGGGAATGCCGACTGGCCAAGCCTTTTTGAAAAACAATATGGACTTTTCTCAAAAAACTAGAAATTGAGTTCCGATTTGGCACAGCGATACCACTTCTGGGAATATACAGTTGGGGCCCAAAAACACACAGATAAACACCATCTGCACTCCTATGTTCATTGCAACATTATACACCATAGCCAGAACCTGGCAACAATCTGAGTGCCCAAGAACAGATGACTGGATAAATAAACTATGGCACATCTACACAATGGAATACTATACCACTGTCAGGAAAATTGAAGTCATGAAATTTGCCTATAAATGGATGGACATTGAGAGCATCATGATGAGTGAAATGAGTCAGAAGGAATGGGACAGCTATAGAATGAACTGCATTCATTTGTGGTATTTAAAAACACATATAGTAGAAGAATAATATCTATGGACAGGGAAAACAGGGGTTAGGATTACTGGTCAATGGTTAGAACTAACCACAAGTGTGGGGGGCGGTGAAGGCAGGTCAGATAGAGAAGAGACCACTATAACAATAATAGCTGGGAATGATCACACTGGACAAGATCTGAGGGTTAAAAGTATGTAAGGGATATTCTTGATAACCTTTCAGTATCAATATTGCAAACCACAATTCCCAAAAGGAGAGAGAGTGGGGTGGGGGGGGGAGAAAAGCACCTGCGATAGAGGCAGGCAGTGGGGGGTGGGGGATGGAAGGAAACCAAGGGACACTGGTGCCGGAAATTATACAATGGTGAGGGATGGGTGTTAGAATACTGTATGACTTAAATCCAATCATGAACAGCTTTCTAAGGGTCTATCTCACAGTAATTCAATTAAAAAGTTTTAAAAAAGACAATTAACCCAAGAGTAGTAGAAATAAGGACCAGGAGGTCTGCTCCACGACTTGGAAACCGGCCTCACATGCTGGGGGAAAAGGGAGCTGAGACAGAGAAGGGAACACCAAGTAAAGAATGTTGGGAGGGCCCGTTCGGGTTGAAAGATGCGTAAAAGTAGACTATAGACCAAACACGATGGCCACTCAATACCTCTATTGCAAATCACAACACCCAAAAGGAGAAAGAACTAAAAGGAATGCCCTGCTGCAGAGGTGGGGTGGGGGTGGGGGTTGGGGTGGGAGTGGTGGGAGGGATACTGGGAACATTGGTGGAGGAGAATGGGCACTGGTGAAGGGAGGGTAAACAATCATTGTATGACTGAAATGCAAACACGAAAGTTCATAGGTTTGTAACTATACCTCACGGTAATTCACTAATAATTTTTTTTAATTTTTAAAAAGACAATTATAAAAACAAAGAAATAAAAGAAATACTTTAGGGCCATAGATATTACAGAGGTTAAGACATTTACCTTTCATGCAGCTGTGGACATAATAATGCAATTCAATTCCTGGCACCTTCTATGGTCCCCCAAGCACTGTCAGGCCTGGCTCCTGGCCATAGAGACAGGAATGTCCCTGAGCACCTGAGCACCCTGAGCCTCCTGAGCACCTCAGAATGTGACCCAAAACAAAATGGAAAAAATTATTTTTCTCAAAAATCCAGGCTAAAGGTGATAATAGTCTGAGTTAGGATCCGAGTTCTGTTGTAGGGTGGAGGGGACAAAAATGTATTAATACGCTGTGATAGATTGTGGGTAGGGAAAAAAACATGAGAAGAATTTAAGATGCTATTTTGCTTTATCAGACAGGGATCCTCAGGAAACAGACAACCCACTAAACACTGGGAACTAAAGGTCTGAAAAAGGCTCTGCTGGGCCAGAGAGTCAGGACAGTGTACCGGTTAAGACCCTTGTCTAACACACAGCTGGCCACTCTGATCCTCAGCACTGCATGTGGTCCCCCAAGCACTGCCAGGAGTGATCTATGAACATAGAGCCTGAGCGTCATCACACACACACACACACACACACACACACACACACACACACATACACACCCCACATACCACACACACACCACACACACACATGCACACTCACTCAATAAATCAAAGGGCATAATTAACTAACGGTAGACTGTTACAAGGAAGCCAAAAGGGATCATGCTTTTCTCCAGGGATGAATATATACCTGAAGGCTCAAGAGTAGGAAGGAGATACTTGACCTGAGAGAAGAGGCAAAGGTTGCCATAAGTGGAAGCTGTAATTTGAACAAAACAGCTGGACATAGGCAGTCCAGCAGGGCAAGGCTAGATGGAAAGTTACCTGCATTTTAAATTTTCATAAAATGCACAAATTGTTGTTTCATTTGTTCAAAAGATGTTTTATCTACTCTCCCAAAAGAAATACAGAAATTATTTCTAGTTCTCTCACCTTTTATCAACAATGTTTATTATTAATCTCTTTTTCCTTTGGGGGTAAACTTGGTTGGCTTTATATATTCATTTGGCTAGTACACAATATTCATATATTTGGTCAAACAACACTCTAGATATCTGTGCAGTTTTTTTTTGTTTTTCAAAGATGAAGCTTTTTTTTTAGAAATAATATTTATTATTCCTGCCCCCCAACCCCACAGACAGATTACTTTTTCAGAAACATGAAGATATTATTCATATCCTCATCAGTTAGTTTGGAGAAAATAAGCTTAATCATATCATGTCAGCAATATATTTCTATCATTTCTTTAAACAATAGCCATTTAATCTTTTTTCATATTAGTTCAAGAATAGCTTCATTTTATCTTTTGGACCAAATCAAGACTCTTTGTTTAAAGGTAAAAATTTTCTGGCAGAACCCCTCCCCCAACCCCTAAAAAATTCTATATCCTAAGTGATAAACTCTTCTGTACATTCAGCAAACTTTATATTGGAAAAAAAAAAGAATTGAGATAGGTACTTACTCTTGTGCACAGTAATAAATCTAGCTGAGGTACACCTTGCTTTGCAATGATGTTTACATAAAATAAACCATATCTTATCAAGTTACAATGGTAATTTATTGAAATGTAGTTATGAAAGCTATGGTATACACCTGATCCACTGAAGTTTCCTTTAAACTTTTAAAGCCGTAATTGAACCATCACCACCATAAGGAAAACGTCATCCCAAGGTTTCCCCTTCCCTTAGCTAAAGCCTGAATCCTTTCTCAGAGCATGTAAAGAGATACATTAAAAGCAAAGGGAAAAAAGTTTTAGCTTGCTGACATAATGCCCTTAAGTTTGCTGACATAATGCCCATATTTTAACTTTAAAATGTAAAATCAGAGTTAAAGCATCACTTAATTCATAAGTACATTATTAATCAACAGTGTCCCATGAACTCAGAAGTTTTCTAAACTGGCTGTCTTCTCTGCATAAAGCATGTTTATAACCAATGAGTCAAAGAATGTGCTTATAATAGCCTGCTGGTTTAGTTTTGTAATTAGAATCTCAAAATTGGGCTATTTTCAAATATAGAAATGCTATGAGTGACATATGAACTATAGTTTTGTTTCCCATTACCTACAGGAAGAATTTGTTCAAACAAAATTTTACAAGACAAAATACATGTCTACATAGCTATATATAGATGTATGCATGTATATATTGAACCTAACTAAAGTTTTATAAGTGATACTAACAGTTCTGGTTACACACTCCTAAGGACTTAGTAATTGTTTTAAAGATACATGTTATAAAGAGGCTTATGGAAAAGGCAAAAATGAATAATCAACATGATCTCTGAGGTTTTCAGCATTACTTCAAAATCTGTGTCTACCCCCCATAGAAGAAAAACTATGCATTCATCTTAGGAAAAAAAATTATAAAAAGATAATGCTATCATGTAAAGATTTCACAAAAACTATTCTGTATATCCCATAAAAGTCATACCTATTTAAGGTAAACCACACTTATGGTTTACAATGTATTACAGACATCACCATCACCTTTCCTCTCAAAGACGAAGCTGTTTTAAGATAACCCAGTCAGAATAAAAGCTACTAGCCCTGTCTGCCTTTCCCCAAAGTCAAGGTCAGTTCCTGCCTTCGGTACAGGGAAGAATTCAAGAGTGAGAAGAAGTGGGCTAGAGGTGACACTGGGACAGGGATGGAGGGTCCGAGACACTTAGGTGGGGGTGAGGTGCAGTGATTGTGTACAACATAACCATAAGCTTTAAGACTATTGCAACCATGTTACCTAAAGTATAATTTTTAAATCAATTATTAAAAAAATTCAAGTGCAAATCAGATAAAGGACAGCGCTTTCTTTTCATTTCTTTACTGTGGTTTTCTATTAATTGCTCTGCCATTTTTCTATGGGAAATTTTCACAATTTTTAATAAGTACTCTATGAATTTTCATGATGTTTCTTTTGTAAGATGTAAATAATTCTATCGTTAATGTGATCACTGAAGTGTTCCAGAGTCCCCAGGGAGAATGGTTCTTACCTTTCTAGCCATCAACATCCAAGCCTGTCTGGAGCTACAGTGTTCTCTACATGTGTTCTCATTAATTGATTATAGCTACTTGATATCATTTTATACCCTCATATTTTCCAGGCCAGTGAGATAGCACAGAAGATAAGGTGTTCAGCGTGCAGCTGAAACAGGTTCAATACTGACACTTCATGTGACCTCCTGGACCCCATCAGGAGTGATCCCTGAGCAGACTCAGAAGTTCTGAGCACAGCCAGGTGGTGTCTCAAAAGACAAAAAGAAAACAGATTTTTCATTATACAGGATTTTTTTAAGTGTGTTTTTTTCCTTGTATGTTTTCCTGCCATTCTAATAAGACTTGGGGTGAGCATAGAGCTGAAGGTGGGTACTCAGCTAATCATACTGAACCCCCAATAGAAGGAACCACTGAACAATTAAATCAGGGTAAATTTTTTCAGTCTATAAGACCCAGCAGGTTATCATTCAACTGTACTAATAGAACCCCCAACCATACAATTATCCCTAACTTCCCATGAAGAAGGACTAGAACAGTAGAATGCTCTTTTAAAAGCACCAGTAAATGTTTAATAAGTAGGATACTGTACCAAAGGAACCATGGGAATATGCTTTTGGAAATCTAAACATTTACCATGGGGAAATAGTGATGCAATCCCCGGAGGAGTTGAAATTATATATTATTATGCATACAATTAAGGTTATTTTTTCTTTTAGTATAATGTTGTATTGTGGTTTTCATCAGCTACATTTGATTGAGAAAATGCTACCTTTTACTTGGTATATAATTTACAAATAAGAATTTGACACACAAGAACTCAGAGACATCCCTCTCTGACATCCCTCTCCCACTCTGTAAACAAAACTCTTTACAGATATTGAAGGACAAACAGCAGGTTTCCAAATACAGCCTGGCATAGGAAAGCTTTATGGGTGAGAGTGGATAAAGAGTTTTCATAAAAGTTTGTGGGTGAGAGTTTTCTTCCGTTGGAAACAGCCACGTCACTTCCCTGATCCCTTAATAAACCCAACATGGATCAGATTTCCTATGTGCCAGCCCAGTCAGCTCTCTCCATTATCTTTCGGACAGGGGAACTGTGAACATATTGCCCTTGGACTCCTCTGACCAAGGTATGCCCCAAGGATGTAGCACAATTCATAATTCGAAATAAAAAAATTGATAAAAGTTCATATATTAGAAATAAACAAATGTGATTTTGAGTTGAAAACACAATGTTATTTACATTAGCATCCAAACAATAAAATCCTTGAGAGACGCAGCAGTGAATCCCGTAGATTTCTCCAGCCCCGTGCAGAGCCATTTCCACCCGGACCCCTCAGATGGAGCGATGGAGCGGTGTCCCCTCTGTGCTCACTCCAGATGAAATCCCGGTGGCCAAAAACTTTTAAAAGAAAAACCCAGGTGTGCGGGAACATGCTCTGAAGACACCAGGCCACATGATGGCAAAGACAGTTGTCCCTTCCCATCTCGCCACCTGCTCCTTCGGGGGCCTGGCTGTCATGCCAACAAACCACCTCCAGATCTTATTTAAGCAGCCACAGACCTTGATCCAGAGACTCACGAATAAATCTCAAAATGGATTAGCTCCCTACAGAGATAATGGAATACTATGCAGCTCTTAGAAAAGATGAAGTCATGAACTTTGCATATAAGTGGATCAACATGGGAAGTCTCATGCTAAATGAAATGAGTCAGAGAGAGACAGACATAGAAATATTGCACTCATCAGTGGAATATAAATGGACTCCAATCATTTACATATTTAGAATTCCGGGAGATATTCATAATGAGCAATAGAAAATAAATTATCTAGAATTGGCCTGTGACAGGCAGGCTTGAATGGTGGTGGAAAAATTCTAAATAATGGTGGTGGGAAGGTGCAATGGTAGTGGGATTGGTGCTGAGATATTGAATGCAATCAATTAATGTGAACAACCTCATGAAAATAAAATTTAAAATAAAATAAAATCACATACCTTAATACAGACCCCCTATTTTCCAGTAGCTTGGCAGCCACACCCACAAACTTCCCCCGGCACCATGTAATCCCATCAACGCCCAAGACCCAGTGACTAAAACAATGCTCCCCGAAGCACGTGGCTGCATTCAAAGCTGCTTGACCTCTTATAGCCTAGTTCTCCCTCTCAGAGAATCTGGCAAGGTACCAGGAGCATCCTGCCCACACAACAGAGCCTGGCAAACTCTCTGTGGCATATTCAATATTGTCAAATACAGTAACAATGATGGGTCTCATTTCCCTTATCCTGAAAGAGCTCCAATGTGGCACCGCTGGGAAGAACAAATAAAGAGAGGCTGCTAAAATCTCAGGGCTAGGATAAATGAAGATGTTAGTGGCACCCACTCAAGCAAATCGATGATCAACAAATGACAGTGATGCATTAATTTAATGAAAATGTATTTTATTTTTTTAAATAAAAATTTTAGTTATAAAGTTAACAAAGTACATGCAAGATGTAGATGAAAAAAATCGTGAAACAATGAAATCAAATAATTATATGGGGAGTACCATGTTCATGGACAGGAAGACTTCATATTGTCAGCAAGTCATTTCTTCCCAAATTAACCCATGTATTTGATAAAATCCCAATAAAGTCCCAATGAAAATTATTTTGCTAATATCAACAAATAGATCCTAAATATCATAGGAAGAGGTAAAACAACCAGAAAAGCAGCAAGATATTTAAGAACAAGGCACGTGAAAAAATGCTCTTCATCACTAATCATCAGGGAGATGCAGATCAAAACAACTATGAGATACCACCTCACACCACAGAGACTGGCACACATCCAAAAGAACAAAAGAAACTGGTGTTGGCATGGATGTGGTGAGAAAGGGACCATCTTTCACTGCTGTGGGAATGCCGACTGGTTCAGCCCTTTTGGAAAACAGTATGGACGATACTCAAAAGATTAGAAATTGAGCTCCCATTTGATCCAGCAATACCATTTCTGGGAATATATCCCAGAGAGGCAAAAAGTATAGTTGAAATGACATCTGCACTCATATGTTCATCGCAGCACTGTTTACAATAGCCAGAATCTGGAAAATATCGAGTGCTCGAGAACAGATGACTGGATAAAGAAACTCTGGTACATCTACACAATGGAATACTATGCAGCTATTAGAAAAGATGAAGTCATGAACTTTGCATATAAGTGGATTAACATAAAAAGTCTCATGCTAAATGAAATGAGTCAGAGAGAGACAGACATAGAAAGATTGCACTCATCAGTGGAATATGAAGTAACAGAATGGAAGACTAACACCCAAGAATAGTGGATATAAATACCAGGAGGTTTGCTCAATGGCTTGGAAGCCGGGAAAAGACAGCTCAGACAGAGAAGGGAACACCAAGTAAAGGGTGTTTGAAGGACCCGCTTGGGATGGAATGCATGCTGAAAGTAAACTATAGATCAAACACGATGGCCACTCAGTACCTCTACTTCAAACCACAACACCCAAAATGAGAGAGAGAACAAAAGAGAATGCCCTACCACAGAGGCGGGTGGAGTGGAGGGGATGGGGTTGGCAGGGGGAAGGATACTGGGATCATTGGTGGTGGAGATTGGGTACTGGTGTAGAAATGGGTACTCAAGCATTGTATGACTGAAACACAAGCACGAAAGACGAAAGTTTGTAAGTCTGTAACTGTACCTCACAGTGATTCACTAATTAAATATATATATATATATATATTCAAGAACAAAGGTGAAGAACTGACATGAGCTGACATTGAGATTTACAAGAGAACTCCAGTAATCTAACCAATATAATTTTGCTGACAGATCAGCAAAGAGATAAATGGAACATAATAGAGAGTCCAGATATAACCCCTCATCCCCCCATGGATACAATCAACTGACCTTTGACATTATAAGGTAAAAGTTTTATAATGGAGCACAGATACTCTTTTCAACAAATGGTGCTTAAACTGGATGTAAACATACAAAACAATAATAGTAATCATGCACTCATTTGTGGAATATAAAGTAACAGAATGGGAGACTAACACCCAAGAATAGTAGAGATAAGTACCAGGAGGATTACTGCACAGCTGAGGAGCCGGCCTCACATACTGATGGGAAAGGCAGTTCAGTTAGAGAAGGGATCACCAAGTAAAGGGTGCTAGGAGGATCTACTCAGGATGAGAGGTGCACCCTGAGAGCAGACTATAGACTGAACATGATGGCCACTTAATGCCTCTATTGCAAACCACAACACCCAAAATGAGAGAGAGAGCAAAAGGGAATGCCCTTCCACAGAGGCGCGGTGGGGCAGGAGGGATGGAGCGGAGGTGGTGGGAGGGATGCTGGGACCATTGGTGGTGGAAAATGGGCACTGGTAGAGGAATGGATACTTGATCATTGCATGACTGAAATGCAAGCACGGAAGTTTCTAAGTCTGTAACTGTACCTCATGATGATTCACTAATAAAAAGAAAAAAAATTTTTTAAACAATAATAGTAATCTAGACTCAGATATTACAATATTCACACAAAAAAATACCTCAAAATGGATCACAGCTCTAATGTAAAATACACATCTATAAAAGTCAGTTACAGTTCCGCCCAGATATGATCCAGAGCTGCGGTTCGAGAAACAAGGACCCTCTGCTCCTAAATACTTTGATTGAGAGGTCTTTTAACACATTTTGGCATACAGAGCGGCTCCTTGAAGCTATGCATCTTGACTGTGAACTGAGCTACAACCTCGTGCCGCCCAGGGAGGGATTTTCCCTCTCTCCCCTGTTTTTCTGAGTAAAAATGGCGGCAGTGGCAGCATCCATGTGGCGAGAGCCACCCTCTAAGACCCCCAACCCGGAGATATGATCCAGGGCTGTGGCACGAGAAACGGACCCTCTGCCTCTAAAGACTTTGATCGAGAGGTCTTCTAACCCATTTTGGCACCCAGAGTGGCTTCTTGCAGCTATGCATCTAGACTATGAACTGAGCTAAAATATCAGAAACCCAAAACTCAGAGTCTTGACTCTCAGCAATGAAGAGAGATTATTAAATGATGGCTCTTCAGCAGGCCTGATTGTTGGGGGGAAATTCCAAACAATAATAGTGAGTTCTTTATTGAAATATTAAATGTATTCAAAGTATAGAGAGAATAAAGGGAAGATCATTAGCTACTTAGGCAGAGGGTGGATGGGAGGGGGGTATATTGGGGTTCTTGGTGGTGGAACATGTGCACTGGTGAAGGGAGGGGGTTTAATCAGTATATGACTGAGACTTAAACCTGAAAGCTTTGTAATTTTTTTCACGGTGATTCAATAAAATAAAAACTTTTTTAAAAAAAGTCAGTTACATACCCAAATGTATGGGATTTAGTCAAGTGCAAAAGTGTTTCTGTTATTTGAGATAAGAAAGAAGAGATTAAGTCTTTCAATTCAGATTCATTGCATCTCATATTTATTGCAATTCATTTACTAAACATTCAATTAAAAAGAACTAATTCAAACAGAGAATGAAGGGGCAGAGAGATAACACAGTGGGAGAGGTGCCCCCTTGCATACAGCTAACCCAAGTTCATTTCAGTACCACATATAGTCCCTGAGCACAGAGCCAAGAGTATGCCCTGGATATAGCCAGGGTTCCCCAACCCACTCCCTCCAAAAAAATTAAAGAAAAAAATGATAAACTTTTGGTTTTGAGAAAAACTTTTGATAAATAGTGAGGTAATGGGGTACCCAAACACCCAGACCCCTTTGAACTCTGGACAAATCAAAGTCACGTGTCAGACAGAGGAGGGCTAAGCAGAAACAAATATACCATCATCTGGGCTCTTCTGGAAATAAAGCATTCTTCTCATATCTGTCACATGATATTTGAAACATTATAGTTCCTTTGAAGCCTAAGCAGAGACAAGAAATCCCTCATGTTGAGAAAGGGACTCTCCTTCATTGCTGGTGGTAATGCTGACTGATCCAGCCCTTTTGGAAAACAATATGGACAATTCTCAAAAAATTAGAAATTGAGCTTCCATTTGACCCAGCAATACCACTCCTGGGAATATGTCCCGGAGAGGCAAAAAGGTATAGTAGAGATGACATCTGCATTTCTATGTTCATTGCAGCACTGTTTACAATAGCCACAATCTGGAAAAAACCAGAGTGCCCCAAAACAGATGACTGGTTAAAGAAACTCTGGTACATCTACACAATGGAATACTATGTAGCTGCAGAAAACATGAAGTCATTAAATTTGCATATAAATGGATCAACATGGAGAGTGTCATGTTGAGTGCAATGAGTCAGAAAGAAAGAGACAGACATAGAAAGATTGCACTCATATGTGGAATATAAAGTAGCTGAGAGGTACAAGCTTGCAATGATGCAATTTCTGGCAGATATTTATCTGGACTTAGTTACTAAAATACTAAAATACAGAAACCCAAAACCGTGCGGCTGCTAGTGCGGCCACTTGACCGCATATCTCTTCATTCTCAGCAATGGAAAACAAATTATCAAATGCTTCCTTTTTAGCAGGTCTGACTTTAGGGCAGAGAAACTCCAAACAATAATAGTGAGTTTTTTGTTGAAATACTGAATATAATCAAAGTAAAGTCAAAGTAAAGTGAAATTTATCAGTTACACAGGCGGGGTGAGGGGCTGAGGAGGTGGGGGGAAGAGGGGGGTATACTGTGATTCTTGGTGGTGGAATATGTGCACTGGTGAAGGGATGGGTGTTCGAGTATTGCATGACTGAGACTTAAACCTGAAAGCTTTGTAACTTTCCACATGGTGATTCAATAAAAGAATAAATTAATTTTAAAAAAGAAGATTATCAAAAATTTTGTATTAAAAGCTACACAGGCGGGGAAGGAGGTGGGATGGGAGGTATACTGGGGCTCTTGGTGGTGGAGTATGTGCACTGGTGAAGGGATGGATGTTCGATCATTGTATAACTGAGACTTAAGCCTGAATGCTTTGTAACTTTCCACATGGTGATAGAAGAAGAAGAAGAAGAAGAAGAAGAAGAAGAAGAAGAAGAAGAAGAAGAAGAAGAAGAAGAAGAAGAAGAAGAAGAAGAAGAAGAAGAAGAAGAAGAAGAAGAAGAAGAAGAAGAAGAAGAAGAAGAAGAAGAAGAAGAAGAAGAAGAAGAGGAGGAGGAGAAGAAGAAGAAGAAGAAGAAGAAGAAGAAGAAGAAGAAGAAGAAGAAGAAGAAGAAGAAGAAGAAGAAGAGGAGAAGAGGAGAAGAAGAAGAAGAAGAAGAAGAAGAAGAAGAAGAAGAAGAAGAAGAAGAAGAAGAGGAGGAGGAGGAGGAGGAGGAGGAGGAGGAGAAGGAGGAGGAGAAGAAGGAGAAGAAGAAGAAGAAGAAGAAGAAGAAGAAGAAGAAGAAGAAGAAGAAGAAGAAGAAGAAGAAGAAGAAGAAGAAGAAGAAGAAGAAGAAGAAGAAGAAGAAGAAGAAGAAGAAGAAGAAGAAGAAGAAGAAGAAGAAGAAATAATCCCTCATATTTAATATTTAATTTGGGAGGCAATTACAGGAAATATCACTAGGGGAGTAAAGACAGAACCAAGCAGGGAAGTCCACATTATCAAGAAGTTTCCAGTCCTGGCCCCAGAGTCAATTCTGCTATGGAACTCTACAGTGGAGGCCAAGACTTGGTATTCCTAAACCAGAAATACCGAGAGTCAGGGTATTTACAAGCACATCAACTCCTATCAGTTAGTGGAATGCTGCAGAAAAAGGAGTATTTGACCCAGGAAGGGGCACATAACCCATATTCCCATGTAAGGGAGTATGGTACCTAGTTAGCCTTAAGTGATAAAAGCAAAGGGCTCAGAGAGGATAGAGAAAGGATGGGGAGCATCCTGCAGGCTGCCAGAGGACACAGGCTTTCTTCCCCTTCAACCACAAATGTTTTGCCCATGTTCAAGAAACACCTGGAGTTATTTAGGGACTATTTTGCTTTCTGGGAAACACAAAACTTGAAAGGATTTGTTTCTAGTCTGGATGAGACTGTGAATTTCTATAGTCTCATTGTCAAAGAAGCATCCTGTGAAAAAGCAACAGAGAGGGACAAAGGTTGGACTTTTGGAAGCTTTCCAGGTTTTGTAAAGTTGGATGGAGTCCAGGGTGAGACAGATTCCTGTTCCAGCGGTATTGCTGAGAGGACTCCAATCTTCCAGGGTCAAAATGGACAGAGGAGTAAAACAGGCGGAAGAGACAAGTTTCATATTTGTGACAATTTTATTGTCTTAATAATAGCTTTGCTCTCCTAGGGATTCCTCTTCTTACAAACTCCTAAAACACAGTTAAGAAAAATTGTTCCCTCTCCTAGTTCAAGTTCACTCCAGATGACCTTGAGTCAACTTCTTCACTTCTGAATACGGAGGGAAATTAAAACTCTTACACCTGGAGAGCAGTAGTAACAACTGATTAAACGTAGGAAAAGCCTTCTGATTAATAAGTGCTTGCTAATAAATGCAAAGAGATCTCACAAGAATTTCCTCAGCTTAATTAGGGAGGCAATCTGTTCAAAGAACAATGTAAATGCAATAAAAACAAAAGGGAATTGACCCTATTTTTCATTGCCAATTTCCCAAGAGGGGAGAATAATAAAATCTAGGTTCCAGTCAGCTTTTATACACTGATGAATCTACTCTCCAAAGTGATATGCTGAAAATGAAAATGTTCCCATCAATCCATGCCTTTTCACAAATGCAGTTATCTATTCATTCCTTGAATTTTATGCAAGCTGCTATAGTCACAGCAGAATAGCCACCAATAGTACTGGACTTTTGTTGTTGTTGTGTGCAAACCTGAGTCAATACTAGGAAATGCTTTTCTGCAGAGGTAGAAAATATTTATCCCAGGTCATTCTTATCTGCTTGCTTCTTCCTTAACTCACACCGAATCCCGATTCTATTCTCACCTCATCCCTGGTAACAAATAATGGCTCCCATATAACTGCTTTCAACTTAAATTAAGGAACTGTAAGAATATTAGACTGAGCTCAGGTGTGGTACCCCTCACCTCTGCCCATAAGCCTTGTTCTCTGGCCCTTGGTGACAGCCTGTGATTCTGAAGCCAGTTCACTGCTGTTGCCACCAGTGAATGGAAAACCCCAAGCCCGGGACTCTCCCTAAAAAAACAGTCTTATGCTTGGAGAAGCTAGATAACACAAGCTGGATATGGGTGAAGATAGGGTACACCCCATGGGGAGAGGGACCAGTGGGAGACAATGAAATGTTTAGGAACTGGGAGATCATTCATCTCTCCCCAACCACACTCACTGTTTGTAGACCTGTGTATGTCCGACACAATCAAGCAATTAGCTAAGTTTATTCAACTGTGATACCAGGGAAGCAGCACATCTTGTAATTTTTTCTCCTTTTCCTTAAGTGACAGTTTTTAAAAATGCACAGAATCTGTGGTGTGAGATGCAGGATCAAACGTGATAACCTCTCAGTATCTGTATTGCAAACCATAATTCCCCAAAGTAGAGAGAGAGTATGGGGGAAATTGTCTGCCATGAAGGCAGGGGAAGGGTTGGAAAGAGGGGGAATACTGGGGACATTGGTGGTGGAGAATGTGCACTGGTGGAGGGATGGGTGTTTGATCATTGTGTGATTGAAACTCAAACATGAAAGCTTTGTAACTATCTTATGGTGATTCAATTTTTTAAAATACACAGAATAAAACTAACAAATCACTCATTCATAGGTAGGCTGGCCAGAGTCAGGGTGTGGCGTCACAGCCCACATCCGCTATTATTCTTCGCACAGTCACATTTGCTATATGTACAATGTTGTATGCTGAGAGCTAGAAGTTTCTTAATTGTGCATAACTGGAAGCCTATAGCCAGTGAACAATAATTCCCCTACATTCTGTGCTTGACCACCACCGTCCGACCTTCTGTTTCCTAGAGCAACCGCTTTAGATACTTCATGTAAGAGGATTAATAGAGTATTATTGCAATATTTTTCTTTCCATGACTTATCTATTTCCCTTAACATAATGTCCCCAGGGTTCATCCATGTTGTAGTATCACAGGACATACTTCTTTTTAAAAACTGAATAATGATCTATACTGTATGCATATGTAGTCACTCGACCCAACCATTGATAAGACACTTAAGAGGATTCTATTTCTTTAATATTATGAACAAGGCTGCAGTGAACATGGGTGTACAAAACTCTTCAAGAGATTCAGGAGACACACCTGAACAGTCAGGGTAAACACAAGCTCAGAGCCAAAGGCTGGAAAACAATCTTACAGGCAAACACTTCCCTTAAACATCCAGGGTGGCCATACCTCTATCAGATAACATAGACTTCCAATTTATTTAATGATCCGGCATCAGTATATCAAAAACTTACACTCCTAAACGTATTTGCACCTAAAGATTGATCATCAAAATATGTGAAATGACTACTAATAGCTGTGAAGGAAGATATTGGCAGTGATACAATAATAGGAGAATCTAACACTCCTCTATCACTGCTGGATAGATTGATACTAGGCAAAACAATTCAACCAGGAAATACTGGCCTTGCAGAAATAAATGGAAGAGATGGATCTAGCAGACATATATATAGGGCCCTCCATGCTCCAAAAGTTGAGCACACATTCTTCTCCAGTGTATACAGGACATTCACAAGATAGTATTTTTTGTGTGGACCTCCTGACTTTGCATCTGAGCCTCCTCTCTCCCCAGCTCCCCTTGTTCTTCACACCTGGTTCTTTGGCTTACCCAGAGGTATGCTGGTAAGTATGTAACACTGAATCTACCAGGGTGTTCCAATAGTTAAAATATATGTAAAGGAACCAGAACAATTAGTACAGCATGTAGTGGGTTTGCCTTGCATGGGGCTGACCTGGGTTCAATCCCTGGCATCCCAAATGGCCCCCCTACCAGGAGTAATTCCTGAGTGCATAGCCAGGAGTAACCCCTAAGCATCACTGGGTGTGGTACAAACCCCACCCCAAAAAATAATAAAATAAAATATGTATAAATAATAAAATTAACAAACACCTCTTATTTGTTTGGGGGCTGCATCTGGTGGAGTTCAGGGGTTACTCTCTGCAGTGCTCAAAGGTCCATGCAATGCTGGGGAATGGCCTCAGGTCTCTTACGTGCTTTGCATTAGCCTTTTGGGCTATGTTCCTTGCCCAATAGATATGAGCACTTCACTGTAAGAGAAAAAAATGCTAACCATCATCAGAGCCTATAGAAAGTCAAAAGTTCTTGGTTGTTCTTGCCACAATGCTGATAGCTACTGATTGATAATGGTGATGATTGCTGAAGGCTGGGCTGGCTGAGACAATTCCTTAAAATAACAAGGAAAGTGCCACACTGATTGACTATTCCATCCCTTTCTCTGCAGCCTGTGACGCTGTTTGGTAGCGTTTTACACACAATTGGACCTCTTTCAAAGTCCTACTTTTTGTGGGAATAACCCTTCCAAATCATGCAACTTCTCTGCCAGATAAGTCTATAAAATATTCTAAATACTTTGATTTTGTGTCAATAATATTCACAGCATCTTAACCAGGAACAAATTTTATCTCAAGAAGTCACTTTCTGTGCTCATCTACAAGAAGCAAATCCTCATCCATTCAAGTTCTATCCTGTGATTGTAGCAATTCAGTCACATCTTCAAAGCTCATTCCCTCTCATTTCCGTTCCCTTGTCGGTTGCACTCCATCTGCAGTTCTCTCCACCAAAACCCTCAGACTCAACTGTGAGTGATGGAATCAGATTCTTCTACACTTCTGCTAATGCTGATATTTTTGCCTCTTTAGTTTAAAAAAATCATGAACGTTCTCAGTGGATTCTAGAACGATGAAATCTTTCTGGAAGGTTTTTCATTTACTTCGCCCACATTCATCTTAGGAAACTATCAAGGCCCAGAAAGAAAGGACAGGGTATAAAGCACTTACCTTGCATGGTCAACCAGATCCAATGTCAGGCCCAGGAATAAGCTCTGAGCATAGTCACATATAGCCCAAATCTATATATATAGAGAGAGAAAGATATGTTTCATATATCTAACATATATATATATATATTTCAAAGCACAAAGTGCCTAGCACCCTTATGTGTAAGAAAACGTTCCATAACCCCCAGTGAATGACTGAAACAGTAGATAATACTGAACCCTTTATTCTGCTTTTTACTATACAGGCATAACTGTGGTAACATTTGATTTATAAATCAGAGTTTAACAATAATACAATAAAATACAGCAATGATAACAATATGATCACAATGAAGTTTTGTGGAAGTGATCTCTGTGCCTCAAAATATCCTACTAAATGTAGCATTTTCAGATCTCAGTTGCCAGTGGGTAATTGAAACCGTGAAAGTGAAAACATGGATAAAGGGACTACTGTCCTACACAAGTGATAACAATCTTTACTAATACCTAGCTTGGGCAAGAGGGCCAGTGGGTGTTCTACACAGTACACAGTTATGCATGTAACATAATATATACACTACCAGAGTCAGTGTGTTAGGAATTAAGAATGAAGGTCATATATCAATAGAATAACATTTGTGAGTTTTTCAATAAAATCCAGAAAATAGCAGTATTTAATACCAAGAGCTATAAAGTGAAGCTTCCCAGGTTAGAATCCAGAGTCTCTGGGTTGATGAATGATGTAACTGGATATTCAGGTGGGGCTCAAGTCTCTGATTCCTGTGGTATGACCAAAGCTCCCTCGTGTGGTGGCTTTTGGATGGTCAGTAGGTTGGGAAATGGATCCAAAATGACCTCACCCACAAGACCAGTTAGATTGGGGACATAAAAGCTTCGACTCTTGCAGAAAAGCTTGAACTTCCCTACAAAGTCAATTTTTTTTCCACTGAGAGAGTGGAAACAGACTCAGCGGTATCTCCTAAAAGCAGCTTATAGTTTCAGTGCATGCCACTAGTGAAATTGAGTCACAGGCCCGTCCAGTCCCAGGAGAAGGAAAACAGACTCAGACTTTGACTGGAGACAAAGTCACAAGGTGGGGTTTGGGAGGAGTAGAAAGACTTGTCATGATCTTTGGAAGCAATATCTCAGAAAGATCTAGAACAATTTATTCAAACTCTATCTACCTCAGTTTCCCCATCCATGTGAGGAAATAGTACCAATTCCTAAATTGAGGATTCTGAAAATCTATGAGGAAAATAATGTGAAGCACTTAAATGTGTGTCATCCGTGATTCTCAAATTTGATGTACATAAGAAGCACCTGGGTAGTGTGTGCGTGTGCGTGGGGTGGTCTCATTAAAAGGGGATGCCTGGATCCCCAGGCCCTAGATTTTATGCCTAAGTCTGGGAAGTAGTCTTCAAATTTGCATTTGAAAACATTCCTATGTGATGCTGAGTCTGATCGCTTTTTAAATACCATTGGAATGATAGACACTCAATGAGCTCTCAAAAACTCAAAAACCGTTAGCTACTTATATTTTAGAAGAAAAGGAGTTGGCTGTGGGGGGAGAGGGTAATTATAGACAACTTTGCAATTTAGCCCAACCATATCCTATAGTGCAAGGGAGTAATATTTTGTCTTCTCCCTCCTCCACCCAAACCCCCTCCGCCATGGAAAAATTTATGAGGACAAAATTTTGCAAAATGGAACTAAATGAGCAGAGGAGCCATTCAGTGCTGAGGGTCTGCTGAGGGTCGGTCAATGAGGAAGAAGACCCTGAGGAAGCAGACACGTGTGCTAAGAACAAGCCCTGCGAGCATGGCGCTCTGGAAACCGTGTGGACGAGGACAGATAGGCACTAAACAGAGGTAGGGAGCGCCTTTCGGGGAAAGAGAAACGCGTGAATGGAGGTTCATCAATCATAGTCACTGGGGACGCCAACTAATTTCATTGGTTAATTTTAAAACTCAGGTGGTGTGGCAGAATGGTAAAGGAACAAAGGAATATTCATTTTGATCTGATTCCAAGGACTCCACAGCCCCATTTCAGTCTTCCGGAATCAAAGGGCCAAGCTCTATCAGCAGTAGTTTACAGAGTCTGCCCCTGCCTCTCTGAGTTGCCATGGTAACACAATACCCTCTTCCCTCTTTTTTTTTAACTAGGCAAACTATTCACAAGAATGAAATGCCATGACACCAGTATCATTCCTGTTTCTCAACGGAATTTCTCTGGAAAATGCACTTTCTAAAGAGCAGATTCAGAAGTTCTCTAGGTCGGCCCTCCTTGGTGGGTAATTCTTGTCAGTAACACACCACTTAGTGTTCTGAAGAGAGGTATGACCTCAGTAAAGTACTAAGCCTTGAATTTTAAAAAGACCTGAGTCCTTGGGGCTGGAGTGATAGCACAGTGGGTAGGGCTTTTGCCTTGCACGCGTTCGACCCGGGTTCTAATCCCAGTCATCCCATATGGTCCCCTGAGCACCGCCAGGAGTAATTCCTGAGTGCAGAGCTAGGAGTAACCCCTGTGCATCACCGGGTGTGACCCAAAAACAAAAAAAAAAAAACAATAAATAAATAAATTAAAAGATCTGAGTCCTGTATTTCCTGGGATTTGGAATGTTTCTCTGTTGTTTTTTTTTTTTCATCTTGTTTGGGGGTTATAGGTTACACCCTGAGGTGCTCAGGGTATACTCCTCACTGCTCAGAGATGATTCCTGCTGATGCTCTGGGAACCATAAACAGTGTTGAGGATCAAACTGGGTGCCAGGCAAGCACCTTAACCCCTGTACTATCTCTTTGGCTCTTACTACCAAATTTATTTAGTTCTCTGACATATCACAGAGACATATCACCCTCTTGGTTAAAAACAGACAAGGAAAAGAATACAATTTAGTTTAATTTCTGATATTGTAAGAACTTCCTATGGATTTTTGTGTCCATTTTCATGTTTCTTTATCATCTATTTTAATTGAAGTGAATTTTCAAAATTGTGTCATTGACAACATTGTGTCAATGTCGGTATTTATCACTGCTGTGCCTACACAGGAATCATGTGGAGTCGTGTGGAAACACTCATTACCCAAGTTTCAGGGATGGAATGGTGTCTGATCATTTCTATTGCTGACCTCCTGGGTCACGCGAATGCTGCTGGTCTTGGGACTATGTACTCAGAGAGCCAACAGTGATCTGAAGGAAGTGAGTGGTGATGAATGACAATAGCTGGCAAACTCCTGAAATGAGCCAGTTGAAGGCAAAGAACTAGAGGGAATAGAGGGAAAGTTCTTGCTCTTAGGAGATACTATTTCACTTACCTTTCCCATTGTCCCTAATCAACTAAATAATGGTTCATCTAAGACCAGTCATAAATGTTCTCTAAGCATTAATTGACCTAAAAAAAAAATCACAGTTCTATCCCAGCACCACAGGGTCCCCAAGTAACGGCTGGTGCAACCCTGAGCCCTGAACACCACAGGGGTGTCCCAGGTAAGCACTGGAAGGTCCTGTGTTGAAGATGGGTGGCCAAGTACCCCAGGAAGGGTCCTCCACCCCCAGCTTCTGCGTTTATTAGCATTCCACAAAGCGTTAAAAATCAAAACAAACAAAAACACAAAATCTTGGGGATGGAGAGGCTGGACAAGAAGTTGAGCAAATGCCTATCATATGCAAGGGCCTGAGCGCTGAACTCAACTCTGCATGGTCCCCCAAGTTTCTCCCACTGCATCACCGAGCTTGAGTACCAAGCCATCTGGTCTCAGTGCCCCACCAAGTTCTACTAGATGTGACCTCTATTTAAAAAAACAATAAAATAAAATTTAAAAAGACCACCTTACTTAATCCTTACTTAAACTTGCAATGGTACTATTCCAATTAAAATAAAATGTGTGTGGTTACTCATTTGGCAGGGAACTCTAGTACAAACACATTGCTAAGAGTGTTGTGGTCCAGACCAGCTATTTTTCTCACTATTGCACTGTAATTCTCCCATCTTTCAAGGCCATCTCAGATGTCATCAACTAGCATGGTCCCCATTCCCTGTAGACATTTTGACGTTTCTCCAAAACTCCACATTTCTCACTTTTTCCTCTCTTTTGACACTAATTTTTTGTCAGGTGCAGAAAGTGATAAATGATGTGCCAATCTCCCTTAAAGATCCCAAGCTCCTTGAAGATAGGGCTCAGGCCTTTTATCCCTGTGTCCCACAACTCATCCTCATTTTTACCCAAAGCTGTGCACTTTTAACCATTTAATAACTACTTGTTCAAATGAATCAAACAGCTGATAAATAAATGAATAAAATCCTGAAGATCACATACCCCTTATTTCAAGGTGGTAGCACACACTGTATCTACCTGCATTCTTCCACTCCCACATAATCTCATCATCCAAATGATATGCAAATAGATATATATCATATCAATATAAGTGTATACAAACACCCAGTTCAAGTAACTGAAAGTCAGGATCCACATGGCAATCATGAGTTGAGTTTCTAAATCCAGCCTAGTTCTTCCAGAGGCCACAGCTCAGGCATCTCGACTTCTTTGGAAAATAGAAGCTCCTACCCCAAACCAAACAGTCAACCTCCCCCAGGGCCAGGTCCCACAAGAGAACTTAGAAATTACCAGACCTGAGTTGTCTCTTGATACTGTAGCTCTGGGCTGTGCTGTGGGCACAATAAAAGCCTAAGTGGATTAAGAGAAACCAGAAATAATGAGGAGCTATATGTTTCAGCTGCCTTAATCACTAGAATTCTGCAATCACTGCACCTCACCCTGTAGTACTGTCATCCTGTTGCTCATCAATTTGCTCGGGCAGGCACCAGTAACATCTCTATTGTGAGACTTGTTGCTACTGTTTTTGGCATATCGAATATGCAACGGGGAGCTTGCAAGGCTCTGCTATGCGTGCAGGATACTCTCGGTAGCTTGCCGAGCTCTCTGAGAGGGACGGAGGAATCGAATTCGGGTCAGCACATGCAAGGCAAACACCCTACTTGCTGTGCTATTGCTCCAGTCCCACCTTACCCGCTTTTTTTTTCTTGAGGATACAGATTGAGAAATAAAGTAAAGAGGAGGGAATAAAGCACCATCATTCTTATAAAACCCATCCAGGATTTATTAGACGCCTCAGACTAACCAGAAAACACCCGTGCCTTACAGGCATCTTGGCACATTAGGGAGGAAAAGCATGACAAGCAACTCCCATGAGCAAACGGAGTTGACTTGCTGACAATCTCGGCCTGGGGTTGAGAAGGGAACATCAGAGCAGGGGTACAGTCTTCAACATAACATGGCTACCTCTTTCTCTCCGCAACTAGAAGCATCTTCCTCGAAGCTGTGTTTCTCTCTGAAATAATTGGACTATTGAAATAAGATAGAGAAGAGACTTTTCAGGCACATATGATATCTGAGCCCATGTGCTGCTTGTGCCCGCATGGCTGAGCACATACGTAGCCTGCATCTCTCCTCTCAAGACGTGTACTTTCATGCTTTCCTATCTAATGCTGGGGTGTGTGTAAGGGTCTCTCCACTCAAGGAAGCACAGACGGAACAAGGAAGGGTGAACCGGCTGCCTCAGTTGTGGGCAGTACACTGTGCCTGAGGTCCAGGCCTGCCCACTGCCCAATGCAGGAGCAGCCTGCCAGGCTCTCTCTCCTGCAGGGGTGTGGAGTATCCATAAGCATAAGGCTGGCTTCTTCGAGACCGTCTGAGTTCTGGCACACAGCAAAGACATAGCCATGGATGTGAAGGTCCAAAACCTTCCATAGCCTTCCTCCCTCTCATCTCCACTTCTGTCAGTTCTTTTCAGTGTAAATACTGAATAGCAAATACCAAAACAAAATCTCCAAATCCAATTTACATGTTTTAAATATTTTAATCAACCTTGGTTCTTGTCATCTGGCATTGAGCACTGCTTTGTTATTGTGCAAATATTCTCAGAAATACACTTTTCATTTAAAATACCACAGGAAATTGAAGACCTAGAAGGGCTGTCATTTATAACTGTCTTTCAAGTCTTCTAAGTCTGACAAGATAAATGGGTTATGGGAAATTTTCTTTATATTCTGGTCATTCAGTGCCTACTCACCTAAAATAATTTTTGTTCTGTGCTGTGAAAAAAAGAAAACACTCTGTTAGCTTTTTTAATGTGTTTCCTGGGACAAAGAGATAATTCAATTCTCTGCACATGCTTTGCACACAGGAGGCCGAAGCTTGATCCTTGGCATTACACGGTCCCCCAAGCACAGCCAGTAGTGATCGCCCAAAGCAAGAGTAGCCAAAAATTGCTGAACATTAATCAGCAAGGCATGGCAATAGATAACTTTGAAATAAACTAGGAAAAGGAAGTCATTTAGTCCAAGACATTTTTGATTAGTTATATTTTATATATATATAACTTCCTGACTCATGAATACAAGTAGGTGTTGCCCTCAAATAAATTATCAAACAAAAAATGTTTAAATATATGTCTAATGATATTCAGTATAAATATCCCTATGAGATTCTCCTCCAGGGGATGGTAAATGGGGGTGGAAATACTCTAACAGAGAATATGGTCCTGGAATATTGTTTGTACACATGTGTGCATAAACCCTATCAAATAAAGTATTGTAAACACAATGCTTAAAATAAAACTAATTAGCTTTAACAAGATTTCCCCCCAAAAAATAAAAAATAAAAGTGCATTGGCTAGAGCCCTGAGTGACTTTGAAATCGTCCTCAGTGTTCTGGCTCATTTGTCATTTGCTTAATATTGGAGGGTGTATTCACAGTTACCAGTGCTGTTGCTGATGGCAGCTAAGGGCTCCTTCCTATATCAATGAAGGGAATGGTCAACAGGTTGTATAAGATTTGTGAGGTTTTAGAATCACTGATTTTGTATTCTCTCACGTGAAATTAAATTGGTTTCCTCAAACCTGCTAGAAATCCAAAGATGATTGAATATTCATCAGCAAAACAAGATCGTAGATGACGCTGAAGGAGATGAAGAGAAGAAAGTTCATTTGGTCCAAGGCACTTTTTGATTAGCTACACTCTCCCTGACCCATAAGAAATGAGGAAGAGATAAAAAGGAGCCACTCTATAAAATAGACACCCCTGTTTAAACAATAGTTGGATATCTTCTGTGATTTTTTTATTCCAACTCAGGAAATTCCTGGGCTTGCAAGATATCAGAAGCAAATGCAGTGATTATTTTTGAACATTATTGGAAAGGTTAGCATCATAGCATGACTTAGAAATAGGTTCAGGTAAGAATCCTCATACAAGTCAAAGGAAAAAACAGAGAGGCCTAGTCTAGGTGCCAATGAGGACACTGAACAGTAAGCCCAGCACCCTCAAAGCTACACTTAAGGTTCAATGTTTCAGGGCATCCAACCTGAAAAATTATGACTCAAAAGGGCTCACATTGCCCTTTCTGAGTCTGGTGACTACTCTGGTCTTTGGCTGTTATAACTGATCATGACCACAATCAATAAATCCAAAAGCCGAATAAAGGGCTTTTATTTTCCCTGGATTTCACTTAGCCATGCCCCTCAAGAATATAAGGACAGGGCCAGAGAAAGAGTACAGCCTGTAAAGTTCTTGCCTGGATGCAGTAGATCTCAGTTCACTCCCAGCACCACATATGTTCCCCTGAAATACCACCAGTAGAGATCCATGTGCACAGAGCCAAGAGAGAACCCTGAGCACCACTAGGTGCCATCCTCTGCTGAAGAAAACATGAATTAAAATAATAGTAGACATAAGGCAGACTCATATAGCATAAGTTGAGGTCATTTGGTATATAGCATTAAACTGTTGTACTTTATAATAGTAGTTTCTGATAATGGCCCAAATGGATGTCTAATGTTCTCTCTTCTTTTTTTTTTTTAACTTATCTATTGAATCACTGTGAGATAGACCCTTACAAAACTGTTCATGATTGGATCTCAGTCATACGGTGTTGCAACACTAGTCCCTCCACCAGTGTATATTTCCCAGCACCAGTGTTCCCAGTGTTCCCAGGTTGCCCCCCATCACCTCGTGCCCCCCACCCCCTGCCTACCTCCATGGCAGGTGCCCTTCCTCTCTCTCTCTCTCTCTCTCTCTCTCTCTCTCTCTCTCTCTCTCTGTCTCTCTCTGTTTCTTTCTCTCTGTCTGTCTGTCTGTCTCTCTCTCTCTCTGTCTCTCTGACCCTGTCTGTGTGTGTCTCTTCCTCTCACTTCCCAAGTCCTCTTGGGCATTGCGGTTTGCAATATGTCTAACGTAATCTTGACATGCATTTGCCATGGATAATAATTCAGAGATGACTGGTACTGGTTTCTGTGCTAAACTAAATTTTTTTATTGCCATTATTTTATGCTAACCCTAAAGGAAAGAGAAAAGATGTGCTTTGTCCTCTCGAGACCCAAGAAACTAAATGCCTTGATTTTGCAGCTGAACAATTCTTTTGCTGGACCCTGAAAAATTATGACCCAGTCACAGAGTGTGAAATAAAGGTCATTGAGAACTTCAGCAAGGGAGAAATAAGGAGTTACTGTTCAGTGAGCTAGAATTTCTTTTCAAGATAATGAAAATGTTCTGGAAATTGAGTGGTGATGTGACCCTCTGCAACTGAACACACACTTCACATGGTCAAAGTGGTTACTTTGATGGACTATCTTTTCCACAACAATAAAAATAATTAACTAAGTAAAGATTAAAAAAAAAAGAAAGAAAGAAAAGAAAAGAAACAGAGATTCTGTCAAAGGGCTCAAGGCAGAGGCCCGAGGAGAAAAAAATCTCTATGAAGGAGGCTGGAAGCAGGAGGACCCCACCACCACCACCACCACCACCACCACCACCACCACCACCACCACCACCACCACCACCACCACCACCACCACCAGGCTTTGACACGTGCCTTCCTGCCCCCCGCCCCAGTCACAGTAGTTCTCACCAGGCTTCGGTCTAATCTCAGCTGTTATCTGGGGAGAAAAAGGAAGGCCACTCTTGACTGTGACGTCAGAGTGCCCAGCGGTCACCCCCATGGCGAGTAACGTGCAGCCCTAGCCTGCAGAGATGCAGAGCGCAGGGACTAAAGGTTGGCAGAGTGACAGGGAAGCAGCCCCAGTGCAGGGTCCCGGAGGCTTTTAGGGACAGCGCTGGGTGGAGGTGGGGAGGGGACCTCCCAAACGCTGCTCCCACACAGGCAGATGACCACCCTCATCTCTTACCTGACAGCGGTGAGCGTGGGGGCAAGGGTGGAGGCGCGACCTGCCTGGCACAGACAGCCTGGGGATGCCTTAGTTGGAGTCACTGTTACACAGCCCTGCTGCAGGGGAAGCACTCTCCATCATCCCCCTCACCCCTGGCCTTTGCTAGAATCCCCCCAGCCTCACCCCTGCGATCACAGCAAAACAGACCACAGTGCTCGCTGTGGCTGATCTCACACCTGACCCAGAACTCCAGCTCTGCGGGGGCACCAGGGGCAAATTAGTCCACCATCAGGAGCTTCTCAGCATCAGTCTCTACGTGGTCCTGCGTGTCAGCAGTGCTAAAATAGTGTGGGGCTAGCTGGCCTGCTACCCCTGCACCATCCCTCCAGAGCATGGCTCTCCCTCCCCAATGATAGCTCTACTCTTGCCTTAGAGGCTGCTTCATCGCTGGTCGCTGCTAACACAGCCACCTGCATTAGCCTACAAGTTGAGGTGGCCATGCGTCTTTGGACAATTGAGGGCAATGTACTAAAAGACCATCTTCACAGTTCTAAGCAAGAAGTAGGAAGATTATAAGAAAAAGCACAGTATCCTGAAGTTCAAACCAGCCTCCACATATTGCTCCGTAGTTGGAAGCCTGCCTCATGAGCTGGGGGAGAAGGCAGCTAGAATAGAGAAGGGATCACTAAGTCAATGATGGCTGGAGGGATCGCTCAGGATGGAAGATGTGTGCTGAAAGTAGATAAAGGACCAACGTGATGACCTCTCAGTATCTGTATTGCAAACCATAATGCCCAAAAGTAGAGAGGGAGTGTGTGGTGTCTGCTATAAAGACAGGGGAGAGGTGGGATGGGA
Organism: Sorex araneus; assembly: GCF_027595985.1. Taxonomy (NCBI): domain Eukaryota; kingdom Metazoa; phylum Chordata; class Mammalia; order Eulipotyphla; family Soricidae; genus Sorex; species Sorex araneus. The sequence goes on along the minus strand of NC_073313.1, from coordinate 293,634,002 downwards.
GGGGGGATACTGGGGAATTGGTGGTAGAAAATGTGCACTGGTGGAGGAATGGGTATTCGATCATTGTATGACTGAAACTAAAACATGAAAGCTTTGTAACCATATCTCACAGTGATTCAATTAAAAAACTAAATATAAAAAAGTAATAAAAAAAATCCTCCACAAGGGCTATTTTGAACTTTAGAATAGAACAGTGGGCAGGGCATTTGCTTTGCACATCATCAACCCAGGTTTGATCCCCAGCAATCCCATATGGTCCCTTGAGCACTGTTAGGAGTGATCCTTGAGGGCAGAGCCAGGAATAAGCCCTGAGCACAGCCGGAAATCAAACAAACAAAAAATAGCCTCAACAATACCCCAAGTCCTGAAGGGATGAAAGGGTGTGGTTAAGGGAACCCAACGAAGGAGACTAAGTTAACAGGGGACTGACTGTCATAAGCTGAGATCTTTGGTCTGGGACAAAGCCAAACATAGAGATCTCATAGAAAGAGAGAAACACTGACTTCTCTCTCCCAACCCTTCCCAAATTCTATGGTCATTCCTTTGGGTGAACACAACCAGGAGAAGGGCAAGAAGTCCTTTTAGATTAAGACACACACAAACAAGCATGGCTTCCTGGCCTTTGGCAGCTGAACATCACTCACTTCATGTTGCAATTAAATTGTCCCAGGAATTCTGGTGATGGAGTAGCAGGAAGTATTGTAGCCCTTGACCTACAGAGTTCTAAATGCAGGCATTACCCAAAAAAAGTAAAGAGGAAAGAAGCCAAATTGAAGACTTCAGCAACATTTTCCTGGGTCACATTCTAATGCTTCTGATTCTGGGATATGTTTCTCCCTCATCCCCTGATTGGATTCCATTCAAAAACTTAGCTAAGAACAGATGGTTTAGAGACCAATTTATAAGGGCCAAGAATGTAGCTCAGAGGGAGCATATGTACCTCACACATGTGAGGTCCCAGGTTTCAGGACGAGCCAGCAAATAATAACAAAAAAGGTCCAGCTTTACAAACTCATGATTAAATCTCAGAAGAGACCAATTAGCCAAAAAAATTCACATGGTCTCCTGGTTGAAAATTCTGGGGGACCCTCAGTAAAGAGCAGATCAAGCTCCGCCCACGTAAGTCCCAACAGCTGTACTCACACCCCCACCTCTGCTGCTATGATAATGGCCAGACCCTAGTGCCTCATGACTGAGCTCTGCAAAAATACCAAACTACCTCAAACTACCTAAAACTTCAGGTACACTGATCTCCCAGCTGAGAACTCTGCGGGTCTTCTTGGAGTGAGGGCAGGCAGTCTTCTCCTATCCCCCACCCCATACTCCAGAAGCCCCTGAAGCCATACCCACATCCCACAAGTGCTCCATGAGAATTCTCTGCCCAGTTCAATATTCTGCAGTTCCTGGAGCATGGGGCCACATTCACAGTCTCATGACATCTCCAAACTCTACAATACTGACCTCCCAGTAGGAACACACCAAACTACATGGGAAAGCAACATAGAAGTCAATGATACTCCAGAAACAAAGGCAATAACACAGATGGCTCAGCTACAACAGCAACTTAGTAAACCCTCACATAAGGACTTAATGTCCCCATGATGATATAAAACAGTTGTTACAAATTTTACTTTACTGAAATATTTTTTGATAATTTCATTAGCCATGTAGTTGTAGCAAACCTTATAAAGTAAATTTTGTGCCTCCTAAGGGTACAGGCTTGGGGAGTGGTCGGAAATATGGAGACAATGATGGAGGGAGGGTCACACTGGTGGTGTATTGGTGTTAGAATATTAAATGTTTGTAACAAATGCATCATGAACAATTTTGCAAACCATTCTATTTAAATAAATGGGCAACTTATGAGAAAGAAATACAAATATTTACAAGCATGAAAAGGTAGTGAATCTCATCGCTTATGAATTACCAAGGTACTTATTTAAACCTCATATTGGCAAAAATGATATACAATATTATGTACTTATGAGAGGAATGGCTAAATAAAAATAATTGTGCATACAGTGGAATGCTATAGGATAGACTTAAAAATAGATATGTGGCTCGACCCACCCTCGGCGCCATCTTGATGCCACAATCCACAGAGAAGCGGCAGGCATTCTGGTGAGCAACGCGGCCCGGACAATGCTCCGGACCCGAATCGGGGCCAGCAACACCGGGGGGCCGGAGGGAGGAGGTGCCGCCTGCACACCTTCTCCGGATGGAACCCTGGCGCCACTGAGCAGCAACTAACATGGCTCCAGGATTCGGGACTGGGACTAGCGGCCGCGCGACCTTTTCTCTCAGAGAGCCAGCCCTGTGTAACCTCAGAGATCCAACACCTGAGTAACCTCAGAGAGCCAGCACCTGTGCAACCTCCGAGAGCCAGCCCTGTGTAACCTCAGAGAGCCAGCACCGGTGTAACCTCAGAGAGCCAGCACCTGAGTAACCTCAGAGAGCCAGCCCTGTGCAACCTCCGAGAGCCAGCACCTGAGTAACCTCAGAGAGCCAGCCCTGTGCAACCTCAGAGAGCCAGCACCTGAGTAACCTCAGAGAGCCAGCCCTGTGTAACCTCAGAGAGCCAGCACCTGTGTAACCTCAGAGAGCCAGCACCTGAGTAACCTCAGAGAGCCAACACTGTGTAACCTCAGAGAGCCAGCCCTGTGTAACCTCCGAGAGCCAGCACCTGTGTAACCTCAGAGAGCCAGCCCTGTGTAACCTCCGAGAGCCAGCCCTGCGCAACCTCCGAGAGCCAGCACCTGTGCAACCTCCGAGAGCCAGCCCTGTGTAACCTCAGAGAGCCAGCACCTGTGTAACCTCAGAGAGCCAGCACCTGAGTAACCTCAGAGAGCCAACACTGTGTAACCTCAGAGAGCCAGCCCTGTGTAACCTCTGAGAGCCAGCACCTGTGTAACCTCAGAGAGCCAACCCTGTGCAACCTCCGAGAGCCAGCACCTGTGCAACCTCAGAGAGCCAGCACCTGTGTAACCTCAGAGAGCCAACACTGTGTAACCTCAGAGAGCCAGCCCTGTGTAACCTCCGAGAGCCAGCACCTGTGTAACCTCAGAGAGCCAGCACCTGTGTAACCTCAGAGATCCAGCACCTGAGTAACCTCAGAGAGCCAACACTGTGTAACCTCAGAGAGCCAGCCCTGTGTAACCTCCGAGAGCCAGCACCTTTGTAACCTCAGAGAGCCAGCACCTGAGTAACCTCAGAGAGCCAGCCCTGTGTAACCTCAGAGAGCCAGCCCTGTGTAACCTCAGAGAGCCAGCCCTGTGTAACCTCCGAGAGCCAGCACCTGTGTAACCTCAGAGAGCCAACCCTGTGCAACCTCCGAGAGCCAGCACCTGTGCAACCTCCGAGAGCCAGCACCAGAGTAACCTCAGAGAGCCAGCCCTGCGCAACCTCAGAGAGCCAGCCCTGTGTAACCTCAGAGAGCCAGCACCGGCACAACCTTAAAAAGTTATTTTGATGTGGTTGGAGGTCATGTGGGGAAAGGGTGATGCAGGCCGAATACAGACTAGAGACTGAACACAATGGCCACTCAACACCTTTATTGCAAGCCACAACACCTAATCAGAGAGAGAGAACAAAGGGGAATTCCCTGCCATAGTGGCAGGGTGGGGTGGGGGGAGACAGGACTGGGGAGGGGGGGAGGGATGTTGGGTTTACTGGTGGTGGAGAATGGGCACTGGTGAAGGGATGGGTTATCAAACTTTGTATGGGGGAAACATGAGCACAAAGATGTATGGATCAGTAACTGTACCCTCACGATGACTCTCTAATTAAAAATAAACTAATAAAAAAAATAGATATGTGAATGACACAGGGACATGGCCAGTGGCAAAGTGTCAGTCTTGCATGTAAGCAATCTGGATTCAATACCTGACACTACACACACACACACACACACACACACACACACACACACACACACACCAGGTAGTTATGTGTGTGAATGCTAGTAAAAGTAGCTCTAAATTATATTGTTAGGTACTCAGTAAGTACTACTAGGTAAACCAGCTGTTATTAGGCCTTATTACATAATAGGCTCTTTTCAAACCTAGGAATATACACGATAGTACATGATAAAAGTAAGTTCCCTTTCTCAGCAATTCTATTTGAGTTTAACAGGTGCTAGAGAAATAGACATTTGCCTTGCTGTGGCAAACCCCAGTTCAACCCCCAACACCATATTCAAATAAAACGAAGTCCCTTGACTGATCCAAGACAACAGTGCCCACGTTTATCCTGCCAATCTGAGACAATATGAAGACTCCAATCCTGTTCAGTTGTAAGAAAAACCTCATCTTAATCATTGTTTTTCAGGGTAGAGGGCAAGTATAATCCCCGACTACCACAAACTGTCCTGTCCAATTTCCCACATTTGGGGAAATCACAGGGGGCAGCAGAGCAGGAGTGCAGTGAGTAAGCCTCGCCCTGGGAAAACTGCCTTCATGATCCCGAGACGTCCCTGCCAGGTTAGTCATCCAGCAGTCCACTCAGCATCATAGTCCAAACCCTAGAATCATCCCAAGTAAGTCTCTCCTTTCCTGCCAGCCCAGGCCTTTGGTCTGCAGGTGATGCTACTGATGCCTGGGGGCGGGGGGGGTGAGGCCTGTTGCTTGTCTGCTCCCCACTTACCACCCTACACACACACACACACACACACACACACACACACACACACACTACTCCTGGCTATGTTTTCGAACCTGCCTATCCCACCTTGAAGGGCAGGGGGAGAGGATTTGGGTGGTGAGCCTCTTTTCTGTCTGGAGCAGAGGTCTCTGAATGTGACATATGCAGATATTTGTTTTACAGAGAACTCTGGGGATTTTCATAGATTGTTCCTCCCTCCCTCACTGTTTTGAGTTTCTCCTACTGGGGACCAGTGACTGTACCCCCTGTCATGGGAATGCCTCTTGTATGGCTATGGAGATGCTCTCTCTAAAGCCCACGATTTGGTCCTTAGAATCAATAGTCCCACCAGAAAATCCTCCAAGCAGGGAGTCCAAGATGACTCCCAGGCTACTCTCCAAACAGTTATGCACAAACATGCACCACAGCCCACAGTTGCTGAAAACAGAATTCAACACCAGACTAGCCCCCTCCGTGCAGTCAACCTCCAGAGAGACAGACACTCCCAACCTCTTTCCTCTTGTCCGGGCAGAGATAGATACTGATGCCAGGCCACAGGGTTCTGTCCTCAGAGATCTCCATGAAGTTCTTCATGTGCTTGGCCATGTGACAACACTCTCCAGAGGCACCTCTCAGTCTCTACTGCCCCTCCTCTTACAAGCCAACGGGCCTATCCTCTCCTCAAAGTTCTTAGCCTGACTGACAAAGGCTGGTGAACCTGTGAAAGCATTAGGCACCATTGTTGCAGACCTTGGACCTCACCCAAAATGGAGAAAGAGCTCCACTTTCATATTTTTGTTCACATATCACTGTATCACTGTCATCCTGTTGCTCATCGATTTGCTTGAGTAATGTCTCCATTTGCACCAGTAATGTCTCCATTGTGAGGCTTGTTGTTACTGTTTTTGGAATATTAAACACACCACGGGTAGCTTGTCAGGATCTGTCGTGCAGGCGAGATACTCTCGGTAGCTTGCTGAGCTCTCCAAGAGGGGCGGAGGAATTGATCCCGGGCCAGCTGCATGCATGGCAAACACCCTACCCGCTCTGCTATCACTCCAGCCCTTGTTCACATATGCCTAGGTATAGATTTAAAAAATAATAATCTTGAAGGATTATATATTTTTTAAGACCCATAGGGATAAATTCTGGGTAAAAACAGGGAGACCAGATAAGAGGTAAGTTTACTTTTAATCATACTTTTCATTTTCTACTTTTTAAAAATGGCATGCATTTTCATAGATTTCATATAGCTCATGTATTTTGTATAATTTAAAATAAAGTGGTAATTAGATCATACATTTAGCTTATAATCTAGTTAGTATATTTTTAAATATGTGGGAGCTTTGTACATAAGTGAAACAACCAACAGAAAGCATATTAGAAAAAAAATCTCATAATGTCAAATAGATGAAATATAAGATACAAAATCTGTAAGAAGTATAAACTTTTAAAGTCCACTGAGGGACATAAAAGAATAATTGGATAAATGAAAAAGAATACACCATTCCTGAAAGACTCAATCATTTTAAAATGTCAATTCATCCTAAATTAGACTACAAATTTAATAACCTCTCAATAAAAATTCCAATAGGTTGTGGAAAGGGTATAAGTAGGATTAGGCAAACTTATAATAAAGTTCCTATGAAAAAAATAAAAATGAAAGATTGGCCAGAAAAAGTCTTTTAGACCCATCAAATAGCAGAACATTTTGTAGTGTTCTGGTAAGTAAAACCATCTGAGAGTCACTGAACAAACATATCTACTGAAACATCACCAAAAGGACACTGAATTAATAAATATGTAAAACAGAACTCCAGTGAGAATGGGAATAACAGGGATTGTAAACCAGAGTTCTCTGTAGAGTAGAAGGAGACAATAATGAGCATCCCTCCCCATCCCAGGAAGTCCCAAGATAGGGAAAACAATGTTTTGGGCAGTGGGAATGAGTCAAGAGGCAAGAAAGCATGGAGTTTAGTTGAAAGTCTAAGTACAGGACAACTAGAACCACTAGGGCTCCTTTCCTGAGTCTGCCAAGATAAATTATGGAGACAACTCTCCCTCCAGATACCATCAATTTACCTGTCGGGGGGGGGGGGGGAGAAATTGAAAATTTAAATGACTTTTAACCTAGTGTCGAGCCTATGACTCAGCCAAACCAGTGAGTCAATGTGGTGCCAGAATAAATTTTCAGACATGCTCAGAGACACAAAACTCTCAGACTTCCCTGAGCATGCCTGGTGAGAATGTCTAAACTGTTTATGTTTGTAAAGGAAATTGATACTGTTACTCCCTGTACTGTACTCTGAGCAACAAGACACCACAGTAAGGTGCTGGGGGAGGTGAGGGGGTGTAAAAGGAGGGAAGCAGACCCATTTGACCCAGCAATACCACTGCTGGGAATATATCCCAGAAAAGCCAAAAAGTATAGTCAAAGTGACATATGCACTTATATGTTCACCGCAGCACTGTTTACAATAGCCAGAATCTGGAAAAAACCCGAGTGCCCTAGAACAGATGACTGGTTGAAGAAACTCTGGTACATCTATACAATGGAATACTATGCAGCTGTTAGAAAAAATGAGGTCATGACGTTTGCATATAAGTGGATCAACATGGAAAGTATCATGCTAAGTGAAATGAGTCAGAAAGAGAGAGACAGACATAGAAAGATTGCACTCATCTGTGGAATATAGAATAATAGACTATAAGACTAACGCCCAAGAATAGTAGAAATAAGTACCAGGAGAATATTTCCATGGCTTGGAGGCTGGTCTCTCATTCTGGGTAACTCAGGGAAGGGACCACCAAGTAAAATGTGGTTGGAGGTCATGTGGGGGAAGGGTGATGCAGGCCGAATACAGACTAGAGACTGAACACAATGGCCACTCAACACCTTTATTGCAAACCACAACACCTAATCAGAGAGAGAGAACAAAAAGGAATTCCCTGCCATAGTGCAGGGTGGGGTGGGGGGAGACGGGACTGGGGAGGGGGGGAGGGATGTTGGGTTTACTGGTGGTGGAGAGTGGGCACTGGTGAAGGGATGGGTTATCGAACTTTGTATGGGGGAAACATGAGCACAAAGATGTATGGATCTGTAACTGTACCCTCACGATGACTCTCTAATTAAAAATAAACTAATAAAAAAAAAAGGAGGGAAGCAGAGAGAAGCCGGAGATGCTTTCACAGGACCATGAAATCTTTGCTTTTCTAGCTGCATGTCTATGTAGAAGCCAGATTGAATACAAACCCCTTAATGAAGAGAACACTCAGCATCGGGGTTAGAACCCAGCTGCCTTCCTTTAACCCAGACACTGGAGACAAAAACTGTCTTCCTTTCACTCACTTTATTATTTTTAATTTTTTAATTTCATTTTCAGTTGTTCACAATAATTGTTTGCATTCAATATTTCAACACCAATCCCACCACCACTACAACTTCCCACCCCCATTATTTCTAATTTTCCCACCACCACCCAAGCCAGCCCCATAGACAAATGCCTAATGACTTAATGATTGTTTTTTCATTGTTTGTTAAGAATAGTATGAACTCGGGGCTGGAGAGATAGTACAGCGAGTAGGGCGTTTGCCTTGCATGTGGCTGACCTGAGTTCAATTCCCAGCATCCCATATGGTCCCCTGAGCACCGCCAGGAGTAATTCCTGAGTGCAGAGCCAGGAGGAACCCCTGTGCAACGCCAGGGGTCTGGAGGCATCTTGGCATTCTGCTCTCTTCTGAGATTCATTTGAATCTCTGAATCACGGCTCTTAATGCGCTTAAATGGTGCCAAGGCAGTTCATGGGCGTGACTGCTAGGAAACCAGAAGGGCTGGGAAACTGGAAGGGGCAGTCGACCATTCCCAACTCCGGAGGCCTGGAGTTTTCAGTCAGTAGTCCTGCGTATATGGGTTTTTCAGCAGATTCATTCTCCTGTGTGGGGGGCTCGGGATGAGCCTGTGAAGGTCGGCTATGAGCATGGTGGAGATTGGGTTCTGGAGGTTTGCGATGTTGGGGTTCATTTGGGGCAGGCTGAGGGACACACCTGCCCCCCTCGGAGGTACCCCAATGAGATCAGCCTGGCGCGGGATGGGGAATCATCTCTGTGGCATGCTGCTCTCTTCCGTCACTTTAATTCAGACACTACATCATTTAATTTTCCACTATTTATATATGTCAAGCAATACCAATCAGAAGTATTTTTCTATCACTATATCAATGTACCACTGTTATCCCATTGATCATCGATTTGCTCGAGCGGGCACCAGTAACATCTCCATTCATCCTAGCCCCAAGATTTTAGCAGCCTCTCTTTACTCATTCTTCCCAGTGGTACCTCACTGGAGGCTCTTTCAGGGTCAGGAGAATGAGACCCATCATTGTTACTGTATTTGGCATATCGAATACACCACGAAGAGCTTGCCAGGCTCTGCCATGCGGGCAGTATACTCTCGGTATACCTTGCCATGTTCTCTGAGAGGGAGAACTAGGATATAAGAGGTCACAGCCAAGTGCTCCCAAAAGCATTGTTTTATAATCTCTGAATCTTGGCCATTGATGGGATTACATGAGGCGCCAGGGGCAGTTTGTGGGTGTGACTGCCAAGCTACTGAAAAGTGGGGGATCTGGGTGAAGGAGGCCCAGTCCTGATCCGAGCAGGCTTGAAGATCTCAGCCCCGGCTCCCGCACACCTGTGTTCTTCTGGCAGTTCCTTCATGAATGAGGGTCATCCGAACGTGTGGAGAGGGGCCTTGGGCATGGCTGTGGCTGGGTACTGGAGGTCTTTAGCTGTCGGGGCTCTGCTCAGGGCAGGAAAGAAAACTCAACCCATCCCGCTTCGAGGGGCCCCGGTAAAGACAGCCAGGCACAGGGGGCAAGAGACTCTGTGTCGCTCTCTTCCTGGAGCGTTGTTTTATATATTTTTTATATCTGTCACTGTCATCCCATTGTTCATCGATTTACTCAAGCAGGCACCAGTAACATCCCTATTACACTCAGCCCTGAGATCTTAGAGCCTCTCCTTACTCGTATTTCCCAACAATTGGAGGCTCTTTCAGGGTCAGGGGAATGAGACCTGTCGTTACTGTTTTTGGCATATCAAATACGCCACAGGTAGCTTGCCAGGCTCTGCCGTGCAGGTGAGATACTCTCAGTAGCTTGCCGGGCTCTGAGAGATATGTATATATGTTACTAATTTTGGATATGAATACACCACGGGGACCTTGCCAGGCTCTCCCAAGTGAGCAATAGACTCCCGGTAGCTTGTCAGGTTCTCCAAGAGGAGAACTAGGCTATTAGCTTCCGGGAGCTTGGTTTTACAGTCTCTGGATGCTGGCCGTTGGTGGGATTACACAGCTTGAAGGTAGGGGTGGGGGGGTCAGTCTCTGGGTGTGACTGACTAGCTACTGGAAAATGGGGATCTCAGTGGAAGAGGCCCAGTCCCAATCCGAGCAGCCTTGGAGATCTCGGCCCTGGGTTCTGCACACCTGAGTTTCTCCACCGCCTTCCCCATGCGTGAGGCTCATCCGAAAATATATCTTTTTGTATATTTATATTTTATCTATTTTTCTATATAAAAAATCATATATTGAGGAAGCCCTGAGCAAATGGTGTAGCCAATCCCACCCCCCAAAATGTTAATGAAATTAATGGATACTTTAAAGATCTATCAGCTTTAATTTGCAACATAGTAAATATCAACAGGTATAACCAGATCCACAAATATTCTTAGGGGTTCCCAATCATTTTTTTTGTTTAATTGAAACACTGTGAAATAGCCCATTACAAAGCTGTTCAAGACTGGGTTTCAGCGGCTTTCCACCCAGACGAGACCCCGAGCGGCCACACACAAATGGCTCTTCCATTCCTGAGCGACCATGATCCCAGAGGCCCACTAATTACTTTCGGCACCCAGCAGCTTCTTGCAGAAATGCTTCTAGACGGTGAACTAAGCTACGGCCCCATTCCGCCCCAGGATGGGGAAAGGTTTTTCTCTCTCGGACTTTCCTTTCGGCAGCTGTGTGGTGACCATCTTTTAGAGCCCACTAAACAGTGGTACAAGCTTGCAGTGATGCAACTTCTGGTAGAAATTTCTCTGGACTTAATTACTAGAAATACCAGAAATCCAAAACCATATGCTCTTCATTCTCAGCAATGGAAAACATATTATCAAATGATGCCTTTTCAGCAGGTCTGATTGTTGGGGGAAAATTCCAAATAATAGTGATTTTTCTGTTGAAATATTGAATGTAATCAAAGTAAAGAGAGATTAAAGTGAAAATCATCAGCAACACAGGCAGGGGTGGGATGGGATGGGAGGCATACTGGGGTTCTTGGTGGTGGAACATGTGCACTGGTGAAGGGATGGGTGTTCAATCATGGTATGACTGAGACTTAAGCCTCAAAGCTTTGTAACTTTTTTCATGTGATTCAATAATAAATAAATAAATATTTAAAAAAAAGACTGGGTTTCAGTCACACAGTGTAGCAACACCTATCCCTCCACCAATGTACATTTCTGCACCAATGTCCCCAGTTTCCCTCCCACCAACATTCTCCCCCCACACATAACCTACCTCTAAGGCAGGCACTCTTCCTCTCTCTCCCTTTCCCTCTCCCTAATCCTCTCCCTTTTTCTTTAATCACCATGAGTTATAGTTAGACATACAGACTTCTGATTATGTTTCATTCATATAATGATCGAATACCCATCCCTCCACCAGTGCCCATTCTCCACCACCAATGTTCCCACTATCTCTCCCGCCCCCCGCCTCTGTGGCTCTCTCTTCTCTTGGTTCAATCATTCTTAAGAGTGCAAACACCACAATGCTCTACGATACCCACATAGATAATATTCTGTAGGGAGAAGACAGAGACTCTAAAACAGCAGTTTTTGACCCTTTTCTATATAAGGACTGGCACCTGCTTGTGCACTAGTGCAAACAGGCAGTTAAAAATTATGGGTCCCCATGACTGGTTGAGGAAACTTTGGATGACTGGTTGAGGAAACTTTGGTACATCTATACAATGGAATACTATGCAGCTGTTAGAAAAAAGGAGGTCAAGAATTTTGTAGTCAAGTGGATGGGCATGAAAAGTTTCATGCTGAGTGAAATGAGTCAGAAAGAGAGAGACAGACATAGAAAGATTGCACTCATCTATGGTATATAGAATAACAGAGTGGGAGACTAACACCCAAGAACTGTAGAAATAAGTACCAGGAGGTTGACTCCATGGCTTCGAGGCTGGCCTCACGTTCCGGGGAAAGGTCAACTCAGAGAAGCGATCACCAACTACATTGTAGTCGAAGGCCATGTGGGGGAAGGGAGTTGCGGGCTGAATGAGGGCTAGAGACTGAGCACAGCGGCCACTCAACACCTTTATTGCAAACCACAACAGCTAATTAGAGAGAGAGAACAGAAGGGAATGCCTTGCCACAGTGGCAGGGTGGGGTGGGGGGGAGATGGGATTGGGGAGGGTGGGAGGGACGCTGGGTTTACCGGTGGTGGAGAATGGGCACTGGTGAAGGGATGGGTTCCCGAACTTTGTATGAGGGAAGTATAAGCACAAAAGTGTATAAATCTGTAACTGTACCCTCACGGTGATTCTCTAATTAAAAATAAATAAAATTAAAAAAAAAAAAATTATGGGTCCCCTCTAGCCTGCCATGACTGTGTTAATAATACTATGAAAACATGGTTGATGTCTCAATGTGTGGCTGTGCCATTTTGATACATTTGCAATGAGAAATATTAAAGATTTATTTTTAAATGTTTAAAGAACCATCTTTTATTAAAGATGTGTTCACAGATGGTCATCATTTATGGAGCAGTGGCTTATTAAGACCACTGATCTGGAGCATAGATTCTGAAAGCTGACTGCATGTTGGAATTTCCTGAACAGACTTAAAATGAATTTTGATCAATTCCAGTATGAACAGGGGTGATCCTGACGTCACTGTCATGGCTGCACTATGGCCTTCAGCCATGTTATTAGGAATATTAGAAAGATGTCAGGATTATTAGAAATTCACAGGATTCAAAGAATAAAGTTTGAGAAGCTCTGGCCTAGGAAATAAAGACTCCAACCCAGAAAAAGTAAGAGTGACGCCCATGAGGACAGCTGTGCTATTCATGTCGTGGTGACTGGCAGGGCAGTCAGAGGAGCCGAACAATGGGCAAGATAAAATACACTAACATGGATGTTGATCGGAGACCTTTATTTGGGTCTTTGTGATCCATCAAGAAACTTGCACAGAACATTCTCTTTATATCCACCCCAAGCCATGGCAGCTGCTGCCTCCAGGTCTGAAGCGAAGACACAAGAAATGGAAGACTTTGTAGAGAAAAGCTAATGGATGAGTTCTCTGCTTAAGCCAGCTGAGGTGAAGGCAGGACAATAAAAGCATCCAAGTGCAATATCCCATAGACTCTGTTCTTCAAAGCTGGGGCCCGCAGAACGGGGTTAACCAAAGAATGGAGGTGAAGGGTCACAAAACCATCCAGCTCAGCAATCAATCCAAAGTACCTGAAAATACAAAGAACAATGTGTGAGAGAGCTGGATGGTGCGGACAGGCGAAGTCGAGTTCCAGCAGAGACTGCTATGGCACGGGCAGTTCTCGTGAATAACACATTCGGGAAGATTCCGGCTCAGCTGCACAGCTGGGAACGAAGTGCATTAGTCTGGAGAGTTGGAAAGAGGGAAAAAGCAAAGCAGCTGTTACATTAGTTAACAAGCAATTGTGGAAACCATGTAAGCGATAATTCAAAACAAGGGAGCTAAATTCTCTAAGGCAAGAGATAAGTCTTTTATCTTGGTAATCTTTTTAGAGAGTTCTGACTCAAGATGCGAGACTGTCCCCACACGCCTGTACATTCTCCACCCCAGGGTCCATTCAAAAGGAAAAAAAAGTTTCCAAAAAAGATACAGCAAACACAGTCCCATCAACACTTAGAGATTTCAATTAAAAAAAAAAAAACTACATTTATAGAAATCTGACTGAAATACTAATAAAGCAGAGGAAAAAGGAACCTAGAATGCAGAGGCAGTTCCAGACTCAAACACTAGAGATGACTGAGAGACGAGACCAATGGGTGAATGACTGAGCGTCGTTATTCCAAACAGCCTCGTCCATCTTTGCCCAAGCCTTTCTTCATCCGGCACTAGCAGTCAATGAACATTTCAACCTATTTAGGGAGCTGGGCAGGTAGGCAAGGGAAGAAAGAGAATTGGAGAACCCTCTTCTGAGGAACTAAATGAATTATCCGCAGACAAGCTACTGTTTCTGGAATGTCAGAGCCCCACAAAAGGTTTTCTGCCCTCTGGGCCTTTGGAGACTCTGGCATAACATATACATATTCTCCAGTAAAATGGCAAACACAAAAAACTTCCATACCAGTGTGGCAGAAGGGAACGTCCTCTTTCCGCATTCTTATATGTAGCACTGTTGTCCCATTGTTCACCTATTTGATCAAGTGGGCACCAGTAACGTCTCCATTGTGAGACTTGTTGTTACTGTTTTTGGCATATCAAATACACCTGGCTCTGCTGTGCAGGCGGGATATTGTCGGTAGCTTGCCAGGCTCTCTGAGAGGAACAGAGGAATTGAACCCGGGTCAACCGCGTGCAAGGCAAACACCCTCCAGCTGTGCTATTGCTTTTTCAGTCCCATTCTTACATACAATGAAAATTTCCCGGTGTTAAAAAGCAAACCCTTCAGAGTGAGGCCCACCCCTCCACACCCCGCAACAGAAAAGGTTTTTATAACTGATAACACATATTCCCGTTGAGACCAGCTGATAAAACTGACTACATCAAATATTTTAAGGGACAGGTTCCTGGCTCAGCAGTACAGTGGGTAAAGTGCTTATAAGAAGCCAGAATTCAATCCCCAGCACTGCCCCCAAAAAAACTTTAAAAACAATCCTTTAGACACCAAAGAAACATCAAGGAAAGGCAAGTCCAAGACATGCACACAAAATAAATCCAGTCTCCAGCCTCCAAAGGGTCTCTTGCTCTGAGTGCACTTACCAAGCTAAAAGAAACTTTTAATTTAGGCGGTGGAACCAAAGGAGTCAAATCACAAAATGTAACCAAAAGGATAGGGCCCTACAGTCACCTCCACACACACTTTCAAAGCTGGAACCTCAAACAGCTAAACTCTTTACCTAGCATTAAACCAGCCCCCTCAGAGATCTGCAGTCAAGATACATATCACCTTGAATTCTCAAATCTTAGATTTGAATTAAGGAGACACTGAATTGATAAATGCTGCTATGTGCCTTGCAGAAGGCGGTGAAAGATTTGAAGAAGCATTTGAAGCCTCAGATAATCCAAATAGGCTGGAGCAAAAGTACAGTGGGTAGGGTCCTGTCCTTGCATGCAGCTGACCCCAATTTCATCTCCAGAATCGCATATGGTTCTCCAAGCACTGTCAGGAGTGATTCCTGACTGCAGGAGTAACCCGAGCAAGGAGTAACCTCTGAGCATTGTCAGGTGTGGCCAAAAACAACAACAAAAAAGGTAATAATAATGATGATCCAAATAACTTTTTCAAGTACAACAAACAATATCATGAGATAGTCTAAGTAGGCCAAAAAGGAAAATCCAAACCTATCAGACAGCGCTAACA